>NW_006784922.1:622832-624757 GCF_000442215.2 Lipotes vexillifer | reverse complement strand
ACTGCTGTGGCCCCTCCCGCCGCGGAGCACAGGCTCCGGACGCGCAGGCCCAGCGGCCATGGCTCACGGGCCCAGCCGCTCCGCGGCACATGGGATCCTCCCAGACCGGGGCACAAACCCGCGTCCCCTGCATCGGCAGGCGGACTCCCAACCACTGCGCCACCAGGGAAGCCCAGAAATATCAATTTTTATACTGATTTTAAGCAGGTGTTTTTAGTGTGTTGTAGTATGCTTTGATCATTATACTTGGTTAAGTGAAATGTTTGCTTTCTTCTAGCTTTCTGTTGTGGATCAGAGACTAAAAATTGTACCTTTATTAGCTGGAAATGATGAAAATGTTAGTTTGCGCTTCTTTTTTTTAAAATAACTGACAGTTAATTGAAATATATTTAAATACATTATAAATTATTAAACTTCTTCAGTTGTACAAATTGAGCTGGTATTACCAATAGTCTTTAAGAATTGGCCTCCTGCTAGTCTGGTGTTTTTAATTGTACTGTAATAAGGATTTTGTTCTGGGCAGAAAATTGTGTGGTTGAATAGGTGTATATCCGGGTATAGCTACTTTATGCTGAAGCTCTTTGATTAAAATTTTGAGGAATGGAAATGTAGAAGTGAGACAGGTTTATTATATAGTCTGCTGTTTAGTCATCCATGTTTTTCTTGAGGTTGGCTCACTCTGCTTTAATCAATTTGTGTGTGTTGCTGTTTTTTGTTTGTTTTGTCATGCCTAAAGGCCTAAGAGGTTCTAGAAAGTCTTAGGCTTTCAGAGGTAGGCTTTTGAAGGATTCCACTGAAAATTGTACAGGGCTAGTACTGTGAGGTCTCAGCTCTCAAGTGTAGCTCATTTTCTTGTGTAATAAAAGGAAAGTGGAGGCTTACCAGTCAAAGGCACGTTTAATTTTTTGATTATTTTATTTTCACTTCAGTAAAGGTTTTTTGGTATGTGGGTTTACCTGTACCGTGTTGTAGGTGAGAGGGATTGAAAGGAGAATGGGTTTGGAATTTGGTGTGTTGGCTGGTACTAGTATTCTAGCTCATTTGTAGACGTCAGACTATCATGCTATTGCTAGTACTGTAAAAGAAATCCCAAATGTCACCATAAACGTAAGTTGTAACAACACTTGACCATTCACCTGTTCTTTTGGTTAGTGTTCATTGAACATTTACATTTCCTTTCACAGCTGTGGATGGAAAAGCACCACTTGCTACTGGAGAGGATGATGATGATGAAGTTCCAGGTAGGAACTTTCACTTGTGGTTAAACTAGAGAATCTTAGCAAGGGAGAACGGAGAATCTTTGTACTATAGGAAAGATACCTTAGGCCAGGGGTTGGGGAGGTATGTGAAATAGGGTAAAGTGGGGCAAAGGGAGAATGAGAAAAATAATGCAGTGTTATTCACCTGGGAGTTAGGTTTGTAGGCTTGGTTTTTCTCTGTTTGGGATCCCAAGAAGGTATCTAACCTTAAATACTGTGTAAATAGATATGTGTGTAGTAACCTAAATATAATAGGTACTTGCAGATCACAAATGACCCTTGTTTCCTACTTTGAGATCCATAAATGTATGAGAAGGCATGGAGAAGTTGTAGAAATATCTTCTATGTAATCGTTCTGAAATCAGCAGAAGAACTCCTTTGGCAATCATGAGGCATTTTTCTGTCCTGTTACTGGATAATTTATTTTGTTGTAAAACAGATATTGGGTAGTAGACTCCCTAGACTCAGAAATATTTCCACATTGCATAGACAGGTATCCTCAGGAATCCAGGAAAACTTCAAATTGTGTGTCACGGTATTCTTTGATTCTGTCCCCCACATAACTAATATTACTTAACTGTAGTTCTTGGAATGGGGCAGGAATGGGTAGGGCATATGCATATTCTTTAAGTGTAATATTTATGTCATCGGCAAGTTAGTAATTTC
>NW_006784922.1:596490-622822 GCF_000442215.2 Lipotes vexillifer | reverse complement strand
TCTTTCCCTTGTATTAATTATATGCCAAAATATACACTTCAAAATATGCCAAATGAGTAGTGGTCTCATTGGAAATAAAAACAGGTGTCTAAATTTATATCCTAATTTAACTGTAGGATATATTTTGAGAGCATTTCCCTATCTTCATTTTAAGACCTGATGATTATTTTTATAGACTTGGCTTTTTTTTCTGAGTTTTTACTTTTTTTTTTTTTTTCCTTTTCCTAGATCTTGTGGAGAATTTTGATGAGGCTTCCAAAAATGAAGCAAACTGAATTGAGTCAACTTCTGAAGAAGATAAATCTTGAAGAAGTTACTGGGAGCTGCTATTTTATATTATGACTGCTTTTTAAAATTTTGTTTATGGATCTGATAAAATCTAGATCTCTAATATTTTTAAGCCCAAGCCCCTGGACACTGCAGCTCTTTTCAGTTTTTGCTTATATACAATTCATTCTTTGCAGCTAATTAAGCTGAGGAAGCCTGGGAATAAAGTTTGAAACAAAGATTAATAAAGTTCTTTGCTTAGTATACGGTTTTATATTTTATTTCATTGATACTGATTTGTACACAGAAAGCAAAATTGTTTATAGAAAGCTAATCATGGCATGTAATATGACTGATAATCATGGATGGAATCTGATTAAAGATTTAAAATGACAGTATAAGTATCAAAGGTGCTTTAAAGTTCTTATGTCTGAAAACTTTTTTCTCCAGCAGGCCTCAGGGCTTCCATAGTTTGTGATGGGTGTAATTATGGGACTAGTATATTCCTTCGTGGGTAAGCAAGGAGTCTTTTTCTCTTAATATTGTCTATATTGTAAACATATACTGAGTGCCGTATATGTATTATAACACTTAATTTTCTCTCATTTAATTCTCAATCTATGAAGTAGAGACTAGTAGCTCCATTTTGTAGATATAACCGAGGTTACATCAAAAAAGTTAAAGTAGTTAATCTCCATTCTGTGTAGTGTATTCTCTAAGATACCTGAAAAAAAGTAGTGTTTGTTTTAGGAATGTCACCTTATCTTCCTTAAGTGATAACACTTTAATGAATAGGACTCTTTTTTCTTTAAAATTTTTTTGTTACTTTTTAAGTTAACAGTAATATTGACATGTGTGTATACAGTTGTAAGAATTTTAACACGTAATATGACTGCCACCAGAGTCAGAATACTGAACAGTTCCATTACCCCAGAAAATTCCCTCAATATAGGGCTACTTTTAAAAAATTGTATTAGCAATCATGATGCCTTAGTTTCTGCTTGCAATAATAATTCATTTAAGTTTTCATACTAATTGGAAAGTACCTTTTGAAGGTACTATACAGCTATATCTAAAAGTCAACTCAAAAATGAGATGCTGTGCAAAAAATATTTGCACATCTTAACATTGTATTATTTTCTTCAAAGGATGTATATCAGTTCTGTTAAGGTATACTGCTACAGTAAGCAGGACTAAAGTCTCAGTGGTTTACAAAATTAGGAAACAAGTACATGTCTCCAGACTATTGTGGGTTAGGTGGGGCTGTGCTACATACTCACTCCAGGTCCCAGACTGATGGAGCAACCTCTATTTGGGACACTCAGTTTCCTGGCAGAGTGAGAAGATGGTGGCTCACCTGCTGGCTCTTAAAGTGATACAAGTATCACTTCTTGTATATAACTGGCCAAGGCAAGTGGAGTGGCTTACCTGGAGGGCAGAGGGCTTGGAAGGCTTGGAGTAGGGCCTGAGGATTTGCATATCTGATAAGCTCCCAGGTGATGCTAGTGCATTTCCACTGGTGATGCTTCCTTTGAGCAGCACAATTAGAGATTTTCTCAACTCATCCCAACAGATTGCAGTGACAGGCTGACTTGAGCATGTGAAGATGGCCGCTGTCTGAATATCCTTATAGTTATTTGCTTTAGATCTGTATAGGAAAGGGACTAAATAGAGAAGGGCAATAGATTTCTATGCCACTGGCTAAGGTTAGTCCTGTTTTACCTGTGCTTAAGAGACTTTTTTTTTCTCCCAACAACCTCTAAAAATATTATTTCTTTGGTCCATTATTTAAAGAATCTGGTGATGTGTGTTTGTGGCAATAGACAGGTAAGAAAGGTTTTTCTTCTAACATTTTCAGTATCAAGATAGGCAGGGTTATGCTACAGTTAGAAATGACTAGAAACTTTAGTTGCTACAAAGATTTGTTCGTCAGGCTTGATGTTTGTGGTTTGCCTGTGGCTGGGCTCCACTTTACTTCAAGAACAGCCTCTAATCAGAACATTTCCAGTCTCAGGACAAGGAAAAGAGATGGCAAACAATCAGCTGGCTCTTCAGACTTACCTTGGGAAGTGATACACATCATTAAATTTCGGCAGCCAGAGCAAGTCACATACGTAGTCAAGTCTGATGGCCATGAGGATTGGGGAAGTATAATCCTCCCCCAGAGCAAGATAGCAGATTTTTTTTTAAACAATAATCTACCATATCCTTATAATTGTTCTTAAATTGCCCACAATTCCTGTGTTTATTATGTTAAGCACTGTATAACTCATTTTATATCATCTTACTGATTGTCATAACAATCTCCCCCAAAGAGCCACATTATGCGGATAAGGAAACCCTTAAAACATACCCCTTAAGTGGTAGAGCGAGATTCAAACCCAGGTCTGCTATTTTGATCTCAGTACCTGCTGGAAAGAATTTCAGGTCCTGGCAGGCTGGAGGGGCAGATGATTCTAGTCTGGTTGATCTTTTGGCTGTTGTCCCAATTTGCTGGCTGTTGTCCACTGCTTTTAAGACTAGCCCTGAGCCAAACTTACTTTCAGCTGGATCTGAACCAGGGTTACCCTAATGAAGAGATGGACATCGATTATGAACTGAGGATTCTTAGGATTAATACTCTTTATTTGTTGAACTAACCCACCTGGAGTACACTTGTGTTATCCCCATTATAACCCTGTGTTGTAAGGGCAGAAAGCTACATTCTAAAATTTGGAAACAAGTTTTAAAAAAAAATGGGTCAAAGGTCACTGACGGGTCTGAATTCTACCAATCTTTTTTTTCTCTATTCCATAACACTGGATTTGTGCTCCGGTAGCTCTCCCTACCCCACCCCACCCCTTTAAGATACATATGTTGTTGGGAGAGAAATCTTAAGGGGACTAATAACAGTTTTTAGCCTTTCCAAAACAATAGTTAGAAAAGTCTTCTGAATATTCACATAAATTTTCATGACTCCAATCAGCACAGTCTTGACTGCCATCTTTGCAGCAAGTTCTGGGAATGCAGGCACAGTCGGCAAAGAAAACAGTATCACATCTGTAGCCTGAACACTTTGGGCACTGTGAAACTAGACAATTTTATTTATTTTTAAAACCATAACTGTTAAATGTCAAGGTGAACTGGAAAAGATACTATTGGAAAAAAAATAGCCATTTGGATTTTTAAAATAGGGAAGACTGTCCAAGAGGAATATTGCAGATGTTTATTAAAGATTCTACATATTTGGGTGAAGGAATTTGTACTCTGAAAAACCAAGAAGAGTACTGTCTCTCTCCATCAGCCTGAGAATAAACATACTGACACACTACGTAAACAAGGAAAGGTCCATATGAGTTTATATGTTCAATAAGCAAGGAAGAGAATCAGTACTTGGTAATTGGCAGCTAGCAAGAAAGATCTGTTTATACTTCTAGCCTTTTCTTGTCAACACATTGTGAGATAACATGCAACTCCTAGGAAGCATTTATTTCTACCTTCCGTGAGGACTAGACAAAAGGCAGGATATGATCTATTTAGTGTACTTTATTTCCAGTGAGTCTTTTACATTGTTGATTGGGGCCGTGCGGTATTGGAATCGTATCTACCAGCATGGCTTTAGAATAATCCAGTTTACCAGACTGTAAAGTGATCAGGGGTGCTGCACAGTGTTAAACCACCATAGAGAACACTGTGAAAGGCAGAGAGGAGAGTGGAGGAGAAAGGGCAAAAGGTTAAATAACAACAACAAAAAGTCTTTGAAAGTCAGAGCATTCAACAGACTTTTTTGATCTTTACTAAAATTTCCAAAGAAATCAAACAGAATTTTGGTAACAGACAAAAATTGTTCGTCAAGCTTAATCTTAATCTTTGTTAATCTTTGCAAATCTGGCTTTATTTGCTTCTTAGCTAGAGAACTCACCTACTTTAAATATGCAAACTATTGGAAGTGTTAGAATTGCTTAACCGTGAATGTAAATATCCTTAGGAAGGTTTCTAAGCATGAGTTAATTTATGTGGCTGAAATGTAAGGGTAGCAACTCCAAGAACCCATTAAAACATTAATTACACATTTTCATCTTTACCTGATTCATCTGAACAATCCCCACAGTCGTTTCTTGTGTCATACACCTTGTCCACGTATGTCCAAGTCCTCTGGTTGGGACACTTGAATATCAAGTTTTGTGAGAGGCTGCTGGGCATTTGGCCTGTATAGACAACGGCATTATTTCTCATAGAAACATTTGTTCATTGATAATGTTTTAATTATAATTCTGAATTTTAGATATTAGTTGCTGGTGACTGCTTTTTAATTTGGATTGTTTGTCCACCTCACCACAATATGTAGCAGACTCATCTTCACCGTGACTGCAGTCCAGCCTGCCGTTACAGAGCAGGGAGGGCGGCAAGCAAGTAGAGAGGTCCTCACACAAGAAGCCCAGTTGCTGTGAAGCTGTTTTAAATGGTCGATATGACAAATTGGAAGATTTATAAGACAAATACTGGATGTTGACATATGCACCTGTGACCGTGAACATCAGGCTCTAATAATAGAATAACCTGCCTTTAATAATCCGCTTTCTTCTTCCCCCTTTTGCTTCTTTCTATTGTTCTTTTTCCCATGATTTCCTCTCCTCCCTTTCTTTCTTTTTCTCCCCCGTGCTCGCAAACTCTCTAGGCCGACTTAGCTTGCATTTTTTGCAATGCCAGTGGCCTTTGGGTAAACAAGTATGTACTCACTCCTGCCTGAGAAGGAAGGTGACCAGGAGGGGGCAACACGCCTGGTATCTGCTTTGAGCTTCTCCACACATTGGTTCTGTGTATCTGTGATTTTCCCTCTGTGCTTTTCTTAGTTAGAAATGAGAGCAAAGATAAATTGCTAAACCAACCTCAAGGGGACACTGTGGGCTAAATTGAGACATGTTTAAATGCAATGAATCTACTAAAAAATGTGTGGGAGTTTACCAGAATAATGTGATATTTTTAAAGAAATTTAAGTACTGTAAAATTCTGATGGAAGTTAAGAGGTAAATAGCAGATTGGTAACACATATCTCAAATATTTACACATATTTACACCTGAAATAACGTATTGCCAGAAAATTCTGGTTTGGTGTGTGTAGTGGTAAACAGGAAATATTTTAAATACCTGGGTTAGAGTTGGTGAGGGCTTGGGGAAGGTGCGTTTTGCATCTTGAAAGTTTTATAGTTGGACTAGGTTAATAATTAGGAAGCAGGTAACACTACTGTGTGTATCCCTTAATCCATGAGGTGCTTTGGACTGTGATTGTGGCTGCTTTCACTCAAATTGCTAACAATATTTATTACCCCACTCAACCTCATTTAACACTGAACTGTATTGTTCACCACTGTATCTCTGGTCTCCCTAAATATGGCAGAAACTCCTTGCAGATAGAAACCATATCCCGTGTAAGCTTCAGAGCTGGGTAGACCTGGAAAGGAACCCCTGGCTTGTCGATTTTCCAGCTGTATGATCCTGGGCAAGTCACCTAACTTCCCTGAGTCTCTGTTCTTAATGGTTACGACAACCCCTTCCTCTCAAGGTTGTTGAAAAGAATGGAGTAAAGATGAGATGTGTTAGGTGTCCAGAGCAATGGTTGGCACATAGCACGTGCCAACCATTAATTATCAGTGGACTCACTCCATATCACCCATATCAGGAGACTCACTCATTTTGGAAATACATGGGGGATAAATATACTCTTGCTGGTTGAGTGAATTATTGACAGATCCATCACCTAGGGAAGAGACATACTTGCAGGTTTTACAGGTATCCCAAAGGTGATCCCAAGACTGATCACAGCAGCCATCACTCTGAGCACAAGAAAAGCCATGCAGGAAATCCAGAGACACTGCCTCGTGGGAGGCCAGCATTGCTCTATCACAACAAAACACACAGACACAGAGGAGAACAAGTCATCTTGGGGCAGAGGCTCGGGTTGGGGGTATGGTGTAAATTAGCCAGCTGTTGTCTGTGTTTATCTCAGTGTGAAAGGCAGGAGACAACATTCAGGACCTTAAATATGTGCTTTGAGTTGTAGTGCTGCTTTTCCTGTCTAGTATCTAATTCAGTTTCTGAGCAACAGGCCTTTTGATGAGTGGGTGTTGGTCCATCGGTTGTAAATGAAGCTTTAAAATGAAGGAACAGGGCCAGTGAGATGGAGTGGCTTCTGAGGTTTATGCTGAGATAAGGGGAACTGTCTCACCTCACACTCAGGTCTCCTGGTTCCCTATCCAGGGCTGTGGCTACCATGCCAGTGTTTCCCAAAACCTGGCTTTCAGGCTACCTACCTGAGAATCACAGAAGGAAATGCAGATTCCCGGGCTCCCCCCAGACATACAGAATCTCTAGGGGGTGGGGTGGGGGGAGTCTGAATATTTTTTGAGCACCTCAGGTCACTCTTAGACACACCACAGTTTGGGAACTACAGCCCTGTGCCAAAGATGAAATGCAGACTTTGGTCTTGGGTTCCAAGCGTTCCAAAGGACATTGCTTGCTGGTTCTGGAGTGAGCAGTCCTGGAAGAACAGGAGAGGCAGCTGCCTGACTGGTTTTACTGGCACACCACGAAGAGAAAAACTGCTCAGACTACTCTTGATCTTTCCTTAGAGTTCAGCAGCACTGCCTTTTGCAAACAGTGAGACTCACCCTTGATATTTCTGCAGTGACCCATTGGCCAGAGTTCCTGATATCTCTGAACCTTCTTCTGGGGCCTGAGTCTCCAGTCAAACCCCTTTGTGTATAAACAGTACATTGTAATAGAAGAGAGACAGGATGGCATCTTTTCATGGGAACCACTCCTAGACTCCAAGGCTTTTTTTGTCCCTCTGACAAGTATAAACATTATCTCCAACACCTAATTGTGCTTCAGAGTCAACAGCCCTGTCATGTAGCTGTGAACATTCACATTACTGGTGAAGAAACAGGCTTAAAGAATCTTAGGGTTACAGCCAGTAAGTGGTAGAAGCAAGTGCTGGGACGCAATCAGACACGCCAAGGCTTTTTGCCACTTCACAGAGCTCCACTGAAGATCCTCCCCTCAGCTGGGTCACAAACACCAGGAAGCTCTTGCCCCTGAAACCAAAGTCTTCTGCTCCTGTGGGGTCAGTGTTACTTTGTCCTTCCCACAGCAGCTACAGCCTTTTAAAATGTTCTCACTCTTTGAAAATCCCCCTCTGGGACTCTATCCTCTGCCTATAATTGGGTATATAGAAGAAAGCTTTACGTAAAAGGATTTTTTACGTAGTCAAATTTGTAATAGGAGATGCTAAATGCTACACAATGCTAAAACACTTTCAATATTGAAACATCCATTTACTGGACTTCCTTGGTGGTCAGTGGTTAAGACTCCATACGTCTACTGCAGGGGGCACAGGTTCGATCCCTGGTCTGGGAATCAAGATCCCACATGCAGCGCGGCCAACAAAAACAACAACAAATCTGTTTACTAAAAGTGATCAAGAGTCGCCAATTCGCTCCTCTTCTTTCTCCTCCTGCCCTTCTGGTGCTCCCATCTGGAGTCCCCGGAGCCAGCCTCTGGCCCCCTAGATGTACGGCCACAGGACCTTTGGTTTGCTGGCAGCTGTGTCTCAGAAAAAGCTGTCTTCAGCAAGGCAGAAGCAGCCGAGTGGATGAAAGGCTCTTGCTGCTCCAGCCAGGAATCAGGACTCTGCCTCTGAGGTGGGAGAGCCAACTTCAGAACACTCGTCAAGAAGAGACCTCCCAGCCCCACATAATATCAAATGGCGAAAATCTCCCAGAGATCTCCATCTCAACACCAGCACCCAGCTTCACTCAACGACCAGCAAGCTACAGTGCTGGACAACCTATGCCAACCATATAGCAAAACAGGAACACAACCCCACCCACTAGCAGAGAGGCTGCCTAAAATCATAATAAGTCCACAGACACCCCAAAACACACCACCAGACGTGGACCTGCCCACTAGAGAGACAAGATCTAGCCTCATACACCACAACACAGGCACTAGTCCCCTCCACCAGGAAGCCTACACAACCCAATGAACCAACCTTAGCCACTGGAGACAGACATCAAAAACAACGGGAGCTACGAACTTGCAGCCTGCAAAAAGGTGAACCCAATCACAGTAAGATAAGCAAAATGAGAAGACAGAAAAACACACAGCAGATGAAGGAGCAAGATAAAAACCCACCAGACCTAACAAATGAAGAGGAAATAGGCAGTCTATTTTATTTTATTTTATTTTTTTAACATCTTTATTGGAGTATAATTGCTTTATAATGATGTGTTAGTTTCTGCTGTATAACAAAGTGAATCAGCTATACAAAAACATATATCCCCATATCTCCTTTCTCTTGCATCTCCCTCCCACCCTCCTTATCCCACCTAATTTACTCATAAAAATAACTCCGGTTCCAGCTTCAGAAGTCCTGGGTTAGGGTCCATTTTCCCTACGTAATAATGGTATGAGCTTGTTCAAGTTGTTTAACTTCCCTGGTTATCCAACAATAAGGGGCTAAATAATCACAAGGCATTTCATTTTTAAAAAGTTTTATACTTAAATTTGTTATTTTCAAATGGATCTCCCAGTTATTTTAATTAGAGCAGCTTAAGTATTATGCTTCTGAAGTAGAACACTTTGTTTCCTTTGCCCTCTCTCTCACATACTGACATGCTGACACACACCACTCCTCCTCTTGTTATGAATACGTACTTAACTCTAGGGTGACATGCTGCCATTCTTAATAGGTGCATATTAGGTGGAAGGATGAGCATCTTTTAAGAAGCAGATGGAAACTCAGTTGGAAAAGCACAGGAAATATCAAAATGAGAAACAGCTGAGTTGGGACAAGAACACAGAGTGAAAACTAAATGGTGTCTGTGTAAGGTTCAAGAGGATTGGTTAAATTCACATCACCAGCCTGCTTTCTTTGCTGTTGTGTGCATATCAAGGCCACCTCTTAGGACGGTGTGCAAGGATCCTGGGAAGAGAGGAGAGGAAGGAAGGCTGAAAGCTACCCCTTTGCTTGTGCCTGTGCTTGTGAGAGGGATCGCATTTTCCTAATTGTACAAAGGTATCAGATGGGTTAGTGGTAGAGCTAGTCTACATTTCAGCAAAAACAACTGTGAGTAAATATTGAGTCACTGACAAAGAGTTGATTTTTGTTGTAGATTAAGCAGGGCAGGAAATACCTAAATTATAGCGGGGGTTTAAGTTAGATCAAGGAGGTGTATCCGGAGGTTTTGAAAGAAAAGGTGGACTGTTATCTTTCTAAGATGGTTCTAGATCCTCTATAATGCCAGTTTTAGGGACCCAGCAGACTTCTTTGAGATCACGGAGTCACGGCAACAGAACTCTAATGTCTTCATTTTTCTTGTTTCCTTAAACACAAGCTAAATTATGCTCACTATTGAGTTAGCAGAGTGAAACATATTATTACCAATTCACTTACATAAGGATGCTGAGATTCAGTGACTCTGAAATATCACGACAAATATAGAAAATATAACCCAAAATGTAAAAGGTACAATTAACACTTCATCTGATTTGACTTTTGTGAGTGGGGTCTGGGCGTGCATCCTCCTTACTAAGGGCCTAAAATGGTTGCAAATGTCCCTTGGCCCTGTTACTATCTGCCTCCAATCTTTAAAAAGGGTCCTTGGTGCCTGTTAGTTAGGAAGCAGGCAAAATAAGGTCAAATAAAAGTCAGAGTATGGTGGGCTGCAATTTTTCTTCTCATGCATTCCAAATTAAGAGGGAATGTAAGGGTTAACTATAAAGTATTCCACCTTGAACTCCCACACTCTCTTTATCTAGCACACCATAATAAAAGATCAAGAGTTCCTGCTTATTATCTTATTTTTCCTGCTTGCTCCACCAGGCTAAGGCCCAGTCTGGTTATGGATTAGCATGGTGATCGATAGTAAAGCCTGCTGTCTCTCTCGGCAGGGGAAAATGAACTCAAAATGCAGTCAAACTCTTATTGATCAAGAATATAGGTCTCACTTTCATTACCTCTGTCTCCTGATAACCCACAAATAATGTGATGAGCTGCTAATGTCTCTGATTTTCAATGGACCCTTCACCCCTCCTGTCTGCACATTGCAGCTTTTATTTTCATCTTGATACACACTCTGTGTAATTTATGGAGCACTAACTCTCACTCTCTTACCGTCAGACCTGGTCAATCAGAGGTAATCATATCCCTCTTCACTGGGATGAGGCTCCAGCGAGTTCAAAATATAGTTTTCAAACATGCCAAGGAAATGCAATATGCAGCCGATTTCTTTTGGGGACAGAGAGATGCAAAGTCTTCTCGATGAAGCAACACTCAGATTGGTGGTGACCTTCTCAGGATCTGACCTGCTTCTACTGAAGTAGCCCCTGACTTGGCAAACGTAACCGTTCAAGTCTCTTGTACGGCTAATCTCGTCTCAGTTTCTGCTTCTCAGAGGACCTGATCTGATGCAGATTCTTTTTACCACTGTGAATATTGGCTCTCAGGGTGGGCAATGGCTGTGGTGTAGAAGAGGGTCCCCTTTCCCCTTGGTCACTTAATGACCTCAGAAAGTTTCTGTTAAATAGCTGTAGAAAAGAGTTTATAAAGAGGTCCTCAAGTATAAAACAGCATCCAACATGGGTATAGGACAGACTCTGCTGAACTTTATTATTTTCCACAGTCGAACTGTTAAAGTCAAATTAAAGCTAGTAACAGTTGCTTTACCTCTCAGATCTAAACTAAGGGAATGCTCAGCTAATTGAATCCCTTTTGTGAGGAAAGTCAGAGTATTTTCTGCTGACAATCTGATTAAAATAGATCAGAGTGATGCAAATAAAATCCTCTTTCCTGGAGGGAATACCAGATGACCAACAGCAAATAAAGTGATGAAATACTCTGCTTTTGGTTCAGCCGATAGAGTCTGAATGGTGTTTTCCAGCTCCAGTCCAAACAATTTGTACACCTGTTGAAAATAAAATAAAATATGACAGTGGTACAGAGTCTGGGGGATTAAGGTGATTTGTACTGATCTCTGAAAGCTGAGGTAATTGCAGGTCTCATTTTCCTCTTTTGTTCTGCAGAGCCGCATTTGAAATTTGACAAGAAAGTCCTCTCTCCCTTCCACTTTTTTTATTTTTTGCAGAGGACTAGGTGGAAATTTCACCAGATTTCCCCCTTTCCTCTCTGCTGTGTCTCCTTTGAAACGCTCTGGTTTCCTTTGGCTCATGAAATGAGATAAAGGGAAAACCAATCCAGTGTAGACTTTTGTTTACTTGGCAGATTTAGGAACTACCCTGGAAGGCATGCTCTTTCATTTATTGTTTTAAAAATATCCTACAAAGAGGGAAGAGATATGGGAACATATATATATGTATAACTGACTCACTCTGTTATAAAGCAGAAACTAACACACCATTGTAAAGCAATTATACCCCAATAAAGATGTAAAAAAAAAAAAAAAAAAAAAAAAAATTCATATATCGTTGGTTGTTTGGCCTCAGGCAACCCAACACTGGAGCCTACCTGGGCTCTTTGGTGGGGCTAATAACAGACTCTGGGAGGGCTCATGCCAAGGAGTACTTCCCAGAACTTCTGCTGCCAGTGTCCTTGTCCCCATGGTGAGCCACAGCCACCCCCTGCCTCTGCAGGAGACCCTCCAACGCTAGCAGTTCTCTGAAATATGTGCTGAATACCATTTTGCAAATGAAGAACTGATATGGAAGAAGCTGTCTAAAATTCTTTTTAGAGCTGAAAGCACTTCAGAGAACTCCTGCCCAAGTGGTTTTCAAACCTCTTGTCGCACAATCCCTTTCCTCAAAAGATACAAAACCAAAAAGAGAAGCAAGAAGAACTACAATCCTGCAGCCTGTGGAACAAAAACCAACATTCACAGAAAGATAGACAAGATGAAAAGGCAGAGGGCTGTACCAGATGAAGGAACAAGATAAAATCCCAGAAAAACAACTAAATGAAGTGGAGATAGACAACCTTCCAGAAAAAGAATTCAGAATAATGATAGTGAAGATGATCCAGGATCTCGGAAAAAGAATGGAGGCAAAGATAGAGAAGATGCAAGAAATGTTTAACAAAGATGTAGAAGAATTAAGGAACAAACAAACAGAGATGAACTATACAATAACTGAAATGAAAAATACACTAGAAGGAATCAATAGCAGAATAATTGAGGCAGAAGAACACATAAGTGACCTGGAAGACAGAATGGTGGAATTCACTGCTGCAGAACAGAATAAAGAAAAAAGAATGGAAAAAAATGAAGACAGCCTAAGAGACCTCTGGGACAACATTAAACACAACAACATTCGCATGATAGGGGTCCCAGAAGGAGAGAGAGAGAAAGGACCAGAGAAAGTATTTGAAGAGATTATAGTTGAAAACTTCCCTAATATGGGAAAGGAAATAGCCACACAAGTCCAGGAAGCGCAGCAAGTCCCAAACAGGATAAACCCAAGGAGAAACACACCAAGACACATAGTAATCAAACTATCAAAAATTAAACTCAAAGAAAAATTATTGAAAGCAGCAAGGGAAAAACGACAAATAACATACAAGGGAACTCCCAAAAGGTTAACAGCTGATTTCTCAGCAGAAACTCTACAAGCCAGAAGGGAGTGGCATGATATACTTAAAGTGATGAAAGGGAAGAACCTACAACCAAGATTACCCCACCCGGCAAGGATCTTATTCAGATTTGATGGAGAAATCAAAAGCTTTACAGACAAGCAAAAGCTAGGAGAATTCAGCACCACCAAACCAGCTCTACAACAAATACTAAAGGAACTTCTCCAAGTGGGAAACACAAGAGAAGAAAAGGACCTACAAAAACAAACCCAAAACAATTAAGAAAATGGTCATAGGAACATACATATTGATAATTACCTTAAACGTGAATGGATTAAATGCTCCAACCAAAAGACACAGCCTTGCTGAATGGTTACAAAAACAAGACCCATATATATGCTGTCTACAAGAGACCCACTTCAGACCTAGGGACACATACAGACACATACATATGAAAGTGAGAGGATGGAAAAAGATATTCCATGCAAATGGAAATCAAAAGAAAGCTGGAGTAGCAATACTCATATCAGATAAAACAGACTTTAAAGTAAAGAATGTTACAAGAGACAAGGAAGGACACTACATAATGATCAAGGGATCAATCCAAGAAGAAGATATAACAATTATATATGCACCCAACATAGGAGCCCCTCAATACATAAGGCAACTGCTAACAGCTATAAAAGAGGACATCGACGGTAACACAATAATAATGGGGGACTTTTAACACCTCACTTACACCAATGGACAGATCATCCAAAATGAAAATAAATAAGGAAACAGAAGCTTTAAATGACACAATAGACCAGATAGATTTACTTGATATTTATAGGACATTCCATCCAAAAACAGCAGATTACACTTTCTTCTCAGGTGCGCATGGAACATTCTCCAGGTCACAAATCAAGCCTCAGTAAATTTTGGAAAATTGAAATCATATCAAGCATCTTTTCTGACCACAACGCTATGAGATTAGAAATGAATTACAGGGAAAACAACGTAAGAAACGCAAACACATGGAAGCTAAACAATACATTACTCAATAACCAAGAGATCACTGAAAAAATCAGAGGAAATCAAAAAATACCTAGACACAAATGACAATGAAAACACGACGATCCAAAACCTATGGGATGCAGTAAAACCAGTTCTAAGAGGGAAGTTTATAGCTATACAAGCCTACCTCAAGACACAAGAAAAATCTCAAACAATCTAACCTTACACCTAAAGGAACTAGAGAAAGAAGAACAAACAAAATCCAAAGTTAGCAGAAGGAAAGAAATCATAAAGATCAGAGCAGAAATAAATGAAATAGAAACAAAGAAAACAGCAGGAAAGATCAATAAAACTAAAAGCTGGTTCTTTGAGAAGAGAAACAAAATTGATAAACCATCAGCCAGACTCATCAAGAAAAAGAGGGAGAGGACTCAAATCAATAAAATTAGAAATGAAAAAGGAGAAGTTACAACAGACACCGCAGAAATACAAAGCATCCTAAGAGACTACTACAAGCAACTCTAAGCCAATCAAATGGACAACCTGGAAGAAATGGACAAATTCTTAGAAAGGTATAACCTTCCAAGCCTGAACCAGGAAGAAGTAGAAAATATGAACAGACCAATCACAAGTAGTGAAATTGAAACTGTGATTAAAAATCTTCCAACAAACAAAAGTCCAAGACCAGATGGCTTCACAGGTGAATTCTATCAAACATTTAGAGAAGAGCTAACACCCATCCTTCTCAAAATCTTCCAAAAAATTGCAGAGGAAGGAACACTCCCAAACACATGCTATGAGGCCACCATCACTCTGATATCCAAACCAAAGATACTACAAAAAAAGAAAATTACAGACCAATATCACTGATGAATATAGATTCAAAAATCCTCAACAAAATACTAGCAAACAGAATCCAACAACACATTAAAAGGATCATACACCATGATCAAGTGGGATTTATCCCAGGGATGCAAGGATTCTTCAATATATGCAAATCAAGCAATGTGATACACCATATTAACAAATTGAAGAATGAAAACCATATGATCATCTCAATAGATGCAGAAAAAGCTTTTGACAAAATTCAACACCGATTTATGATAAAAACTCTCCAGAAAGTGGGCATAGAGGGAACTTACCTCAACAAAATAAAGGCCATATATGACAAACCCACAGCAAACATCATTCTCAATGGTGAAAAACTGAAAGCATTTCCTCTGAGATCAGGAACAAAACAAGGATGTCCACTCTCACCACTGTTATTCAACATAGTTTTGGAAGCCCTAGCCATGGCAGTCAGAGAAGAAAAAGAAATAAAAGGAATACCAACTGGAAAAGAAGAAGTAAAACTGTCACTGTTTGCAGATGACATGATACTATACATAGAGAATCCTAAAAATGCCACCAGAAAACTACTAGAGCGAATCAATGAATTTGGTAAAGTTGCAGGATACAAAATTAACGCACAGAAATCTTTTGCATTCCTATACACTAATGATGAAAAATCTGAAAGCGAAATTAAGGAAACACTCCCATTTACCATTGCAACAAAAAGAATAAAATACCTAGGAATAAACCTATCTAGGGAGACAAAAGACCAGTATGCAGAAAACTAGAAGACACTGATGAAAGAAATTAAATGATACCAACAGATGGAGACATATACCATATTCTTAGATTGGAAGAATCAATATTGTGAAAATGACTATACTACCCAAAGCAATCTACAGATTCAGTGCAATCCCTATCAAATTACCAATGGCATTTTTTACGGAACTAGAGCAAAAAATCTTAAAATCTGTATGGAGACACAAAAGACCCCGAATAGCCAAAGCAGTCTTGAGGGAAAAAACGGAGCTGGAGGAATAGACTCCCTGACTTCAGACTATACTACAAAGCTACAGTAATCAAGACAATATGGTAGTGGCACAAAAACAGAGACATACATCAATGGAACAGGATAGGAAAGCCCAGAGATAAACACACGCACCTATGGTCAACTAATCTATGACAACGGAGGCAAGGATATACAATGGAGAAAAGATAGTCTCTTCAAAAAGTGGTGCTGGGAAAATTGGACAGCTACATATAAAAGAATGAAATTAGAACACTGCCTAACACCATACACAAAAATAAAATGGATTCGAGACCTAAATGTAAGACTGGACACTATAAAACTCTTAGAGGAAAACATAGGAAGAACACTCTTTGACATAAATCACAGCAAGATCTTTTTTGATCCACCTCCTCGAGTAATGGAAATAAAAACAAAAATAAACGAATGGGACCTAATGAAACTTCAAAGCTTTTTCACAGAAAAGGAAACCATAAACAAGATGAAAAGCAACCCTCAGAATGGGAGAAAATATTTGCAAACGAATCAACGGACAAAAGGTTAATCTCCAAAATATATAAACAGCTCATGCAGCTCAATATTAAAGAAACAACCCAATCCAAAAATGGGCAGAAGACCTAAATAGACATTTCTCCAAAGAAGACATACAGATGGCCAAGAAGCACATGAAAAGCTGCTCAATATCACTAATTATTAGAGAAATGCAAATCAAACTACAATGAGGTATCACCTCACACTGGTTAGACTGGGCATCATCAGAAAATCTACAAACAACAAATGCTGGAGAGGGTGTGGAGAAAAGGGAACCCTCTTGCACTGTTGGTGGGAATGTAAATTGATACAGCCACTATGGAGAACAGTATGGAGGTTCCTTAAAAAACTAAAAATAGAATTACCATATGATCCAGCAATCCCACTACTGGGCATATACCTAGAGAAAACCATAATTCAAAAAGACACATGCACCCCAATGTTCATTGCAGCACTATTTACTATAGCCTGGTCATGGAAGCAACCTAAATGCCCATTGACAGATGAATGGATAAAGAAGATGTGGTACATATATACAATGGAATATTACTCAGCCATAAAAAGGAACGAAGTTGGGTCATTTGTTGAGACGTGGATGGATGTAGAGACTGTCATACAGAGTGAAGTAAGTCAGAAAGAGAAAAACAAATATCGTATATTAACGCATGTATGTGGAACCTAGAAAAATGGTACAGATGCACCCGTTTGCAGGGCAGAAACTGAGACACAGATGTAGAGAACAAATGTATGGACACCAAGGGGGGAAAGTGGCGGTGGGGGTGGAGGTGGTGTGATGAATTGGGAGATTGGGATTGACATGTATACAGTGATGTGTATAAAATGGATGACTAATAAGAACCTGCTGTATAAAAAAATAAAATTTAAAAATTAAAAAAAAATCATATATCACAAGCTTCACTACTGAAGATGGTGGTTTACTAAGTCTGGGATGGGGTTAGAACATAATATACTTTTTTAAAAAGCTCCCTTAGTGATTCTGAAACCCAACCAAGATGATAAATACTCTTCTAGAATAGTGGTCTCCAACCTTTTATCATCATATATCCCTCCAGGAACAAAACAAATAAATCAAATAAAATTAGCACTTCCCTACAACATATAAATATTTATGTATATAAACAACAAGGTCCTACTGTATAGCACAGAGAACTATATTCAATATCCAATGATAAACTGTAATGGAAAAGAATATATAAAAAAAGAATGTATATATATATATAACTGAATCACTTTGCTGTATAGCAGAAACTAACATTGTAAGTCAACTACAATAAAATAATTAAGAAAACAAAGTAATATTCTCAAAAAAATTATGTATAAATCCTGTGCCTGAGCTAGTCCACTATATCATGTATATTGTAAAATATTGTCCAAGACTGAAACTTTAGAAGAATGAAATTAAATATACTATATGAAAATAAAAGTTCTAATATTTTCTTCCCTGAACCCACTGGAGGATCTTGTGAGTCCTGTGTGGTTCATTTGGAAATGACTTCCTTAGTCTAAAGAATAATGGGGCTGTGAGTGGCAAACAAAAAAGCTACTTTTAAGAACTCATTGCTTATTTAGTGCCATGCCTCAAGGGTGTTCAAAAGGCTAATGCAAATAGTTATCACTAAAATAGAATTAGACATTCAAATAGACCTCAAACATTAAAATGGAATTAGAACAACAGAGCATATCTTTTTACCTCAGGGGCTAATGTGTAATTGGAAATCATTTCATTGCAGGTCAACAAACATGAGGAAACTTTATAGGGTCTCTGGGCCCTAAAATCATCTTAACTAAGCCCTAACAACAAAGAAAGTGGGAGAAGGAATTGTGCAGACTGAAAAATGAACAGAGGAGCTTGCACAAGGCCTAGGGCCTGAAGCCTGCAGTGAACCAGGGCCAGCCTGGAGCTGTGGGATCCTGAGTAGGGGCTGGAGCTGGACTGTTGAGTTGAGGTGCCCAGAGGGCAATAAGGCTTGGGCTTGGACGGTACTTCCTGACTTGCTGCGGAGACCTCATCCGATGCAAGGCCAATTTTCATACTGAAGAGGGCAGCAGAGAGCAAGGAATGGGCCCTCACTCCTCTTAGATGCTTTCAGAAAGCTAACCAATAACCACCACCCTTACTTGCTCAGGAGAGGCCTGGACAGGAAGGATCAGAAGGGCCAGGAGGTACTCACATCTGTCCCCTGCTACTCAGGAATAAGTGGCCAGGGGATTTCAAAGCGTATAGAAGTCAACCTCTAGCCACTTGGCCCTGCCACTGTGATTGTTTTCCATTTGTAAGCAGGATGAGGGTTGTTTAAGCACCTGCACATAAGCTGTCTCATTCACCGTCATAGTGGACCTGTGACGTAAGGGGGATTATAGGACTGTTTCATAGATGAGGAAACAGATGCCTAAAGATGTAAACACTTGCCCAACCTTCCAGAGTCAGTTAGTGACACAGTTGGACTTGGACTTTAGTCTCCCAAAGGCAAACTGTTTGACTTTTCCTGCTAAACTCTTCTTTCCCAGAGTTCATCAATTTCTCAAGGATCTGTAAATTCTCTATGAGAAATTTAAATTTTTGTTTTCATGGTGATGATCATCTGTAACAGTTATTATAAGCAGATTCTGAATCATATGGATGACCACACTTGAGTAGTGGCATGTATCATCAGAATCCTTGTTTTTCTCTTTTGATTTGTGTTTATCTTTGAGTTTATACCAAGTACAATCCAGTTGCCTTCTTGGTATACTCTATCACTGAGATTTTTTGTAGCAGGCTGAACGCAGAAATGTGGGAGAATTGAATCATCTCAGGATACACAGAATACAGGCATGTCAGACTAAAAAGGAACTTACCTCATAACGTCCGTGTTTATGTTTTCAATAGATGTGCACTGTGGTCTCAGTCTTTTAAAATATCAATTTTCAACCATTCAATTAACAATAATTTTAGTAGTCAGTATGTCTTGAAGAATGGTCTGGTCTGGAGGGCAACAATAATTGGATTAGTCGCCCATTGAACGCAGATGAATATCTTCAAATCAAAGAGAAAACTTTACAGAGTTATCAAGTAACATCTGCATTGCTCACTTACAGTGTGTTGGTTAAGTGGAAGTTTCCTTCTCCTGAATTACAAACAAAGGCTGGAATGCATTAATACTTCTGTTTTGTGTGCAAACAGATGTTCTTGGGAGTTGTATTTTCAAACTCACAATATAGAAAAAGACCAAATATATGACCAGACCTGAGCTAACATTTTTCTACTATTAACCGCAAATTGGCAATTTAGTTTCTGCAAGACAATATCATCACATTAAATTAATATCACATTAAATTAATATCACACATTAAATTAATATCACAGATTTGAATTTCATTAGCTTTATGGCATTTGATGTCACTTTTGTTCTGCAATGATATAGTAACCTATAAACATGGGGTTTATACATTTTTATGGCTGTACATGTGGAAATAACACTATAATAAAAATTAAAACGATAGTTGTGGGTCTGCAATAATTTCCCAAGAATGTGAAGGGGTCCATTCATTACCTGGTTTGAGGAACTTACACTCCAGGACAGCTCACCTCTGAGCACTGCCCACAGATTCCATTTCTTCCTCTTTCTTCTTCCCTAACATCAGCCCCAACTCTTACTGTAACTCCACACTGAGCTCCTGGGCCCATCAGGGGACTCTCCTTTTTGGGAAAAGTTTTGAGACCCTAATCTCGTTTCAGTTACCTTATTTTATATATGAAGAAACTGGGGCCTAGATGGATAAAGTGTCTCTAATTCAAGGTCACTAGAGACTGTAGTTGGCTCTCCTGACCCTTAGCACAGGCAACAGATCCACAGAAAGAGGGCAGGGAGCAGCAGTCATTATTCGCACAGGCCTGCTCATTTCCTGTTTTAAATGGGAGGCCGACTCGACCGCAGGCATGACACAGGGCATTAGGAGAGGGGTTATTATGGGTGCAGTGGACTCCTCACCCACTGGCCAACACGGTGCCCAAACTCCCAGCCTGAGCCTCCTGCTTCCCTGAGCCAAGGCTACAGACTGAAGGGCACAGTCATTGTACCGGGAGTCAGCAACCTGACCCTGGACTTGGATCTGCCAAGGAGGAGCAGGCAGCCTTGGGTGAGCCTTTACACCTATACAGGCCTCAGCTTTTACCTTCTGTAAAATAATCAGGGTTATGGTAGAATTTCAGTGTCTCCCAGTCTTCCCTGAAGATGAGGACCCCTCGGAGTGTTTCTTTTACCTTCTGTAAAATAATCAGGGTTATGGTAGAATTTTAGTGTCTCCCAATCTTCCCTGAAGATGAGAACCCCTCGGAGTGTTTCGTAAAAACCCACATTCCTGGGCTTCCCTGGTGGCGCAGTGGTTGAGAGTCCGCCTGCCGATGCAGGGGACACAGGTTCGTGCCCCAGTCCGGGAAGATCCCACATGCCGCAGAGCGGCTGGGCCCGCTGAGCCTGCGCGTTCAGAGCCTGTGCTCCGCAACGGGAGAGACCACAGCAGTGAGAGGCCCGCGTACCGCAAAACAAAACAAACAAAAAAAACCCCCACATTCCTGGGCCCTAGCCCAGATTTGGAATATCCAGGGGCAGATGCCTGGTAACTTGTATTTAACAAGGGCCTCAGCTCAATGCTATCATCAGGAAAACACAGGACTTGCTGAGCACTGAGGCCTCTGCCAGCTCTTAAATTCTGAGTCATCAAAGGCCTTGGATACACAGCAAGCGTGGCTCTGAGAGGAAGAACCTGGAGTCAGTATCAGCGGTTCACTGCTAAGAGTATTGTCAGTGAGTCAGTCGCTCAGTAAGGCTCTGAGGGACTGGGGAAACAGGATGCATGAATTTGAATCAGAAATTAACTGAGAGAGGGCAAGGGCAGGCCTTCAAGGGGAGGCAAAGGCAATTGTGCAGAGCAACAGTGTGGTTCTCCGGGGGTCTAGGGTTTGACACACTGGGGAGGCCTGAGCCTGGAGTGGAGCCATCTCACTTCCTCCAGGGCTCTGAGTGGAACCAGCTCTGTGGTTCTGTTTCAGCGGATGAGTGTCCACTATGGCATGTGGATGAGTGATGGCCCCATGTCAGAGGAATCAGCTGGGCCCCCTTGTGACACGTCCTGACTCTAGAGGAGGCCAAGTGCCATTTTCTGTCTTAATGGGCGGTGACACCATCTAGTCAGAAATGACGTGCCGTGATGAGGGGTGTAAAAGAAAAATTATTCTAACACTTGTTAGAATGGTAGGAAGACTTCTTTTCAAGACCATTGCAAGAGGGGAAGACTAAACTCAACTCCAAATACAGCAAAGGCAAACGAGATTTATGGCCAACAAGCAGAGTGAGGGGGGCCAGTAGACAGAAGTCACCAGGAGGAACTTGATCAGACATCAAGCGTAGGGGGATTCTTGATGAACGGGATTCTTGCTAAAGCAGGCCACGGTGATTACCTATCAAGGGTGGGGGATTCTCAATAAATTGGCTTAGGAAGAATTGTGCCAAGACTGGGCCCAGCAGGCCAAGGTCAAGGGCAGCAGGCCAAGGTCAAAGGAAGCAGGCCAAGGTCAAGTTAAGAAGAGGGCTGAGAATAAAACAGCATGTAAAATATTGACCAGCTTAAACTGGCTTTGCCTCCTGAAATAGGTTGATTGACTAATCAGACGAGTTATTTTAGACACAGCATGGCACATGTGCAAGACAGGAAGCCAGGTCTCCAGGATGACCCCAGGACCAAAGAATAGAAATGTTTCCACTGGAGCTCTTTATGTGAAGTGAGAAGTCCTTCAGTAGAGAAAATCTGGCTTCCAGCAGCACCAGTAGCTTATGAGGACTGATTTGAGACTAGCCAATCAGCTTCCAAGTTTGAAATTCCCCTAACCGCTTAAATTTCTCCCGAACCCTGGATCAGAGAGGCGGATTTGAGTTAGGCTTTCAGCCTCCTTGTCAGTTGACCTCACAATAAAGCTTTTTCTTTTCTCAAAAGCCGGTGCCATGGTATTGGCTTCTACGTGCATCAGGCAATGAGCCCTTGCTCAGTAACAGGAGGAGCCTGATTAAGGTTTGGTCAGGGAAGAAGTCTTGCTGTGGCCTCTCCCGCTGCAGAGCACAGGCTCCGGACGCGCAGGCCCAGCAGCCATGGCTCACGGGCCCAGCCGCTCCGCGGCATGTGGGATCTTCCCGGACCGGGGCACGAACCCGTGTCCCCTGCATCGGCAGGCGGACTCTCAACCACTGCGCCACCAGGGAAGCCCAGGGAAGAAGTCTTTGTTAGAGGCTGAGAACTGACATGGTTGAGCTGAGTTAACAAAAAGCTGGTGGGAATCTGGATTTCTCTCTGTCAGACTAAAGAAGTCGACTGAGAGGAAGAATCATCCTCAGGTAAATATGGAGGATTGAACTGGGGGTTTGTATTGCTTAGCAGAAGCAATGTTAATAATAATAAAATGGTAATAACTATAGCTCTGGTTTATTATTTACTATGTGCCAGTAATGTTATATACATTATTTGAAATCCTTAGAAAATCCCTCAAAGATGGTATGATTATTTTAACTTTACAGGTGAGGAAACAGGCTCAGGAAAAATGTTAAGTCAGGAGTTGAATCCAGGCCCCTTTGATTCTAAAACTCTAATTATTTCCACCATGGCATGAATCTTATATATAGCCGTTTGGAGAGAGAATGGATTTGTAAAGTGAATGAATAAATGAACACATCAATTCTATTCAAGCCTAAAATAGGTATCCTGATAAAAGAACTCATCTCTCGCAAGTCTCAAGAATTGTATGAGCCTCTTACTTACACTAACTTCTCCTCTCCCTCTGTCATGGTTTCACTGCCTCAACTTCGATAATGTAGTTAAAAAAACAAGTGACTAAGATGCCTAACAGGGAGGGTTAGTTGGCTGCAAGCCTGGATACTTAGTGGGCAGCTGAGCTCTTGGAAACCCTGGGGATGGAGGAGGACCAATGGGCAACACGTGGACCGCCTGGGTGCATTGATGTCCTGGGGTCGCTGACTTCTCCTTGCCCATTTTCGACTAAAGGCCACTGGTCAAAGTGGTGAAAGGAGAGAGGAGGCTTGAGACCTAGGTGTGGAGAAGCTTCGTTCCACAGCCTGCTCTCTGTGGTGATATAGCCTGTTCCCAGAAATGCACCGTTGATGTGAATACTCAAATGGCTAGAAATACTAAGAGCTAATCCAAACCATCAGAATGGTTGGCTCCAACTCCAGCAAAGAAGGATAAACAAAATCTTTCTAAATTGGGAAATGGCTCGGGATTATTTTTCTTTGCTTTTCCAACTCATCCGAGATAAGCTTTCATCACCAGAATGTTTTATTAATATTTTTCTAACAGGCTTTATTATTTTGTTAATCAAGCTAATCACAAGCATAGCATCTTTATGTCTGTATTACTGATTGGTTTCTTTCAAACCATGTTGACATTTTAGTTGTTTCTGAACCAACTTTTTTTTCTTTCTTTTCCTGAAATGGGTCATGTCTTATTGGCTTCTTTGAAGATTGGCTGCCTTTTTAGGGACATTTTAATCATACTGACTGGTGTGCTTATGAAATGTATAGTGAGGACAGATTGACAGAAGGCTGGAGTGGAGAGGAAGGAAATAATTATCTGCCTAGTGCAAAATATGTACTTGAAATTTTCTATGGAAGCCACCAACTATAGAAGGTCATGAAATAGTGGTGTGAGCTGTTGAAGAGAACACAGTTGTTTTGTGTCTGGTCTCAGCCTGTGGAGAGTGATGCTATCAGGGAGGAATGCCTGGGGGCACTCCCCCCAGCAGGTACTACTTGTGGTGAGGCCCCCCCACAGATATTCCCCAACCAATGTCATGGCTGGACCTGCCCTTGCGGTTCCTATTATAGTTGCAAATCATACCTCAGCAACAACTGGTTGTATCAGAGAACTTTGAAAAGACAAGGTTTATTACTCAAAAGTCCTAGAGGGTGCATAGCACACCTGGGGTCACACAGAGAGGTTGTGATGTGGGTCGACAGAACCTGGGGTTCTGCCTTTATTGGGGTGGAAGTTGGAGTGCTTAGGGTTTCATGGGTTCACTCTGTTGGTGAATTCTAAAACTAGGATTAGAATATAACCTAGGTCCTAGTATTATTTAAAATAAACACTTGTTGTAGTTGTAGCTTGCTCCAAAGAAGCCATTACGTATTTCATCAAATCTAAGGTGCTTTTGAGATTGAGGATTTCTCCATCCTATTGGAATGCGTCAATGGAAAATTTCCTATTACTACATCATGACTGCCACCTGGTGGACAATTATTGTATGACACATTGACTGCATCCTACTTTCACAGATGCGTGCTGATTTTAGAGGTTAAAATGAGAAAAAAAATAGAGTGCACTTTAGAATCGTTGAATAGGGTATATTTGCATAAAAATATTAAGGACTAATTCTTCGTTTTACATAAAATGTTCATATTGGGCTTCCCTGGTGGCGCAGTGGTTGAGAATCTGCCTGCTAATGCAGGGGACACGGGTTCGAGCCCTGGTCTGGGAGGATCCCACAGGCCACGGAGCAACTAGGCCCGTGAGCCACAACTACTGAGCCTGCGTGTCTGGAGCCTGTGCTCCGCAACAAGAGAGGCCGCGATAGTGAGAGGCCCGCTCACCGCGATGAAGAGTGGCCCCCGCTTGCCACAACTAGAGAAAGCCCTCGCACAGAAACGAAGACCCAACACAGCAAAAATAAATTAATTAATTAATAAATTCCTACCCCCAACATCTTCAAAAAAAAAAAGAAAACCGCAGCTTTTTAAAAAAAATGTTCATATTAGCTCCTCAATGACTGTTTTTTAAAAAAATACAGATTTACTAAATCCCAGCATTAATACACAATGTTGATGAAATGTCACTATTGCACAGAGGAGGTGACAGCCGGCAGTGCAGCCTCACAGAACCTGTGCTTGTTGCCTGCCTTTCACCTGCTGAGAGAAAAGGCTCTTACATCAGTACATCATTAGTCCTGATCATCTTCCTTTATTTTCTCTCTCTCTCTTTGCTTTTGAAAAATATAGATAGAAAATTATTCACAGCCAACTTCTCTTTTAAATAAAAAAGTTAATAACAGACCTCATAAGATAGGTAGTGGGTTTCTTGGGGGTTTTTTTTATGCCTCAGTGTTTCAGCCTGGAAAATGCCAAGGGACAGTCCTCTGTGTATTTCTATTGTGAGCATGTACAGAGCACAATCTTGGGAGGTCTGGCTTCTTTACTATTTACTAGCTGTGCAAGTCTCATGCCTCTTTGGGTGTCGGTTTCCTTGATTGTCAAATGGATACACTCACCAATCCTTCCAGCTCCTAGGGACTCCTGAGTGAATCCAATGAGGCAATGGGCAGATGCATTTTGGTAACTATTAAAAGCTTTCTGCAAATGTATAATGAGAATCGCTGAAAAAACTACTTGGAGAGTGTTTTGGCAAGTGCCCGAGGTAGTTGAAACAAAACTTTCCAATTTAAAATCTTTTTGACTTTTAAAATAATTTGGAACAAAATCAAAGTATTGGATATAAGTCTGTGTGCTGTAAAGAATTTGGCCAATTTTAAGGTTTAAAAACGATGACAAATTATTATCTTATGGGATGGCCATTAAGCCATTGCAATGGCATTCAAGTCCTACTCAGTGGGGGGACACGAGTTTGGTGCACAGGTTGCTGGGAAGCCCACCCAAGAGAAGCCTCAACTTTCTCCCAGGTGTACGTTTATGTGGCAGGTATGTGGGGACTTCCTGAGCATGAACCCCTCTCTTTAGGCAGCCAAAGATAGTTTCCAAAATGAGCCCTTCAGGCGGTAGGGAAGCTTGTGATTTAGGGACACTGTGGGGAATAGAGCCAGCCCTCCTCAAAGCAGGTGAAGACAGAGGCTTTCCTGAGCTCTTCTGTGGCTTTGTCACTTGGGGATCCCCCTCTCCTTCTCCTCTTGATGGCCCTGATTTGGAATAATCCTTCCCAGGTCCTGACTAAGTCTCTGACAGAGGATTATAAGTGTGTGTGTCCCTGGCACCTGGAGATGGAGAAAATCTGACCTCCGGGTCCTGTGGCCTGTGACAAATCTGCTTAGGTCATGACCATGGAAAGTC
>NW_006784922.1:560040-596480 GCF_000442215.2 Lipotes vexillifer | reverse complement strand
AGGACGAAAATTATGGCTGGTTTTTATTACTTTGTAAATAATTTAGCCTGCTTATAACTTTTAGGGCAAAAAACTTAACCTATATATTTATTTTAATTGAGACTATGTGTGTTTATGTATATAGTTAACTTTATTAAAATATGCCTTTATAATGAAACTATTATATATGTGTGTCATATTCATGCCAATATAAGCATATTGGCTTTTTTAAAAATTTTATATTTTATTTATTTTATTTTTGGCTGTGTTTGGTCTTCATGCTGTGTACAGGCTTCCTCTAGTTGTCACGAGCGGGGGCTACTCTTCTTTGCGGTGCACGGGCTTCTCACTGTGGTGGCTTCTCTTGTTGCAGAGCACAGGCTCTAGGCGCAGTTGGCTTCAGTAGTTGCAACACGCAGGCTCAGTAGTTTTGGCTCGTGGGCTGCAGAGCACAGGCTCAGTAGTTGTGGCACACAGGCTTAGTTGCTCCGCGGCATGTGGGATCTTTCTGGACCAGGGCTTGAACCCGTGTCCCCTGCACTGGCAGGCGGATTCTCAACCCCTGAGCCATCAGGGAAGCCAATGTATTGACATTTATGGAAAGTTGGTTACTGCAAGTGACTGGCAGTGGATGTATCTGAGCCATTCTTGTGCATAATCTTTAGTCCCTGGGGACCCCGAGGGACTAAGTGGGATTTAACCCCAACCAGTTTGGTTACTCAGAATATACCTGCAACCACCCTCCAGGTAAAGTTTCCTAGGAGCCAGAGTCTGGGAAACACCTACTGCTACTTTAGGTGCCTTGAAGCCATTGGCTGAAACACAGAGAAGGTATCACTGAGTGGCTCCTGGGACATGACTGAATGATTCTTGTTTTGCAGAGCAATTTTATTTATTTATTATTTATTTATGGCTGTGTTGGGTCTTCGTTGCTGCGTGCGGGGTTCCTCTAGTTGTGGTGAGCGGGGACTAGTCTTTGTTGTGGTGCACCAGCTTCTCATTGCAGTGGCTTCTCTTGTTGTGGAGCACAGGCTCTAGGCATGCGGGCTCAGTAGTTGTGGCTTGCGGGCTTAGTTGCTCTGAGGCATGTGGGATCTTACTGAACCAGGGCTTGAACCCGTGTCCCCTGCGCTGACAGGTGGATTCTTAACCACTGTGCCACCAGGGAAGTCCCATTTTATTTACTTTTGAAGAAAGTAAATGCCTTCCAATCTGAAGGCATTTCCTTTGCAGTGGAAAGAGGAGAGACTTCTGTCACCTACAAGAGAAGGAACAGTCTTGACTATTCTGATGCGCAGGAACTTATTTTGGGTTACACAGCATACTGGAGTGAAGTGAAACTTCTCTGAGGGAGGGCTGAGCTGAGGCTCTGCCATCTTGTCTCATTAAAATGTGCTCTGTGAATGCTGGTGGAAGAGAGGGAGGGAAGAGGGAGGGGACAAGCCTTTAGGAAGCAGGTGTCAGGTTCAACAGGAATCATTTAGTCCTGCTAAAGATAATCTAGAAGGATCTTTTTAGAAAAAGGACAATTTATTTCCCAAAGTATCCAGTTTCTCAATATGTAGGGGTTCTAAACCAGGCCCAAATTGTGTTCTCGCCAGGCAGCCGGACTTGTCTGGGCAAATAGATGAATGAGTGGAACGGTGGCTCCAGGAGGGTACTTATAGGAGCCCTGCTGTACAGGGTGGGGGTCTTGTCCTGGAGGAGGTTGAGACAGCGAGGGATGGAGAGAGAGCAAGCTGAACGTCTCTGCTGCTGGCTGCTGGCTGGTGCTCTGGAACCTGAAATCATACCTGAGACCTGGAGAGATGAGAGAAGGGGGCGGGGAGGGTGAGCAAACACACAGCCAGGACTAAAGGAGCTGGGTTTTTTTGTTTTTTGTTTTAATTGAAGTATAGTCGATTTACAATGTTTTTTTAGTTTCAGATGTACAGCAGAGTGATTCAGTTTATCTATCTATCTATCTATATTCTTTTTCAGATTCTTTTCCATTATAGGTTATTACAAGATACTGAATATATTTCCCTGTGCTATACTGTAGGTCCTTGTTGTTCATCTATTTTATATATAGTAGTGTATATCTGTTAATCCCAAACTTTTTTTTTTTTTTCTTTTGCGGTACGCAGGCCCCTCACTGTTGTGGCCTCTCCCGTTGTGGAGCACAGGCTCCGGACGCGCAGGCTCAGCAGCCATGGCCCACGGGCCCAGCCGCCCCACGGCATGTGGGATCCTCCCCAACTGGGGCACGAACCCGTGTCCCCTGCATTGGCAGGCGGACTCTCAACCACTGAGCCACCAGGGAAGCCCAATCCCAAACTTTTAACTTATCTCTTCCCCACGTCCCCTGCTAGTAACCATATGTTTGTTTTCTGTCTGTGAGTCTATTTTTGTTCTGTATATAGATTCATTTGTATTATTTTTTAGATTCTACGTATAGGTGAAATCATATGATATTTATCTTTCTCTGTCTGACTTACTTCACTTAGTATTAGAATCTCTAGGTCCATCCATGTTGCTGAAAATGGCATTATTTCATTCTTTTTTATGGCTAATATTCCATTGTATCTATATATATACCACATCTTCTTTATCCATTCATCTGTCGCTGGACATTTAGATTGCTTCCATGTCTTAGCCATTGTAAATAGTGCTGCTATGAACATTGGGGTGAATGTATCTTTTTGAGTTAGAGTTCTCATCTTTTCTGGATATATGCCCAGGAGTGGGATTGCTGGATCACACGGCAACTCTATTTTTAGTTTTTTAAGGAGCCTCCATACTTTTCTCCATAGTGGCTGCACCAGTTTACATTCCCACCAACAGTGTAGGAGGGTTCCCTTTTCTCCACACCCTCTCCAGCATTTATTATTTGTAGACTTTTTGATGATGGCCATTCCAACTGATGTGAGGTGATACCTCATTGTGGTTTTGATTTGCATTTCTCTAATAACTAGCAATGTGTCTTTCATATGCCTATTGGCCATCTGTATGTCTTCTTTGGAGAAATGTCTATTTAGGTCTTCTGCCCTTTTTTTTTTATTATTTGGATCGGGTTGTTTGGCTTGTTTTTGTTTTTGTGTTTTGTTTTGATATTGAGCTGTATGAGCTGTTTGTATATAATGAGCTGTTTTCATGAAGGATTCTTAGTGCTCAGATGGCAAAGAGGGACACAGAGTGTGGAAGAGGGATTTTCTCCTTGTTTCCTTATAACTGGCAAAAAACTTTAGCATCAGAAACCAACTCTAGTTAAACAGAAAAGGAATGGACTGAAAAGCAGTTGGTTCACAAAAGTACCAGGAAGCCTTGAGAAGCAGGCTGGAGGAAGGCAGGAAACATGGGAGACCAGGCAGCTGCTGGGCCATAGCCAACATCTTACCAGTGAGGACATGGCTGTGACATTTTGTACAGTATCTGCTGTTCCCAGAAACTGGATATTGCTGTGGTCACTGCCGTCACTGCTATGGACTACACTGTTCTTAGTGCTTTGCACCAGTAGCCACCAATTCAAAAATCTGGGGTGGGAGCATCTGATTGGTTAAACCTTCATCACATACTTGCATTCTAGCTGCAAGGGAGGCTGGATTAAGGAGAAGCTAGGAAAGGGAGCACCTGGGCTTTTTGGCTTCTTTGAAGGGAAGTGATTTGAGACATTGTTTTAGGAGCACCAGGGAACTGGTGAATTTAACTACACAGAAAATAAACTATGCCTGGACTTCCCTGGTGGTGCAATGGTTAAGAATCCGCCTGCCAGTGCAGGGGACACGGGTTCGAGCTTTGGTCCAGGAAGGTCTCACATGCCGTGGAGCAGCTAAGCCCGTGCACCACAACCACTTAGCCTGTGCTCTAGAGCCCACGAGCTACAACTACTGAACCCACGTGCCACAACTACTGAAGCCCATGCACTTAGAGCCCAAGCTCCACAACAAGAGAAGCCACTGCAATGAGAAGTCCGCGCACCACAACAAAGAGTAGCCCCTGCTCACCGCAACTAGAAGGCCCGTGTGCAGCCAAAATTAAATAAATAAATTTATTAAGAAAAGAAAAGAAACTATGCCTGCTCTGGAAAAATCAGCATAAAGCCAAAAGACAATGACAACCTGATTGTCAGAGTAAACTTCCTGGAACACCTTGTTTTAAGATGAATCAACTAGTCATCTTACTTTGTACATACCTTTATGTACAAAAGGAGAGGAGAGAAAGGAAAAGTTCTGAGACTATTTGTTTTTAACATAGAAGAATGGTAGTTGATACCTTCTAGAGTTACAAATCTCAGTGTGAATCCAGTTATCCATGACTTCCAGTCAGCATACAAGATTTTTAGAGATTAAAAGCTGCATTTTTAAGGAACAGCATCAAACTTTGAAAGCCAGATATCTCAGAAAAGAACTTTTTACAGACCACCTCATGAGGAAAATTTTATTGATTACTAAATATAAGACAGGGTTTCATTCTAAAAATTTCAACCTCCAAATGCATCTAAAATTATTTTTTAGGAAATTCCCCGGCAGTCCAGTGGTTAGGACTCGGCACTTTCACTGCTGGGGTGCAGGTTCGATCCCTGGTAGGAGAATTAAGATCCTGTAAGCTGTGCATCTGTGCCCCCAGATAAATAAACAAACAAACAAATATTTAAAAAATAAAAATTTTTAAATTGTTACTTAGTATTTCATCTTTTCTTCTGGTATCAGTAGCTCTTTTCTTTATTATTTGCAAGTAGTAGGGCTTCCTTTTTCAAGGAATAGAATTCCATTTGCTAGGTTACCAGGGGTTAGGGGAGATGAAAGGATGAATAGGCAGAACATAGAAGATTTTTTAGGGCAGTGAAAATACTGTGTATGATACCATAATGATGGACATATGTCATTACACACTTGTCCAAACCCATAGAATGGACAACACCAAGAGTGTACTCTAATGTAAACTATGGACTTTGACTGATTATAATGGGTCCATGTAAGTTCGTCAAGGGTAACAAACGTCCCACTCCAGTGGGTATGTTGACAAGGGGAGAGGCTATGCATGTGTGGGGACAATGGTATATGGGAAATCTCTGTACCTTTGCTCAATTTTGCTGTCAGCCTAAAACTGCTCTAAAAATAAAGTCTTTAAAAATTAAGAAGTATTCCTTAGTATATACAGAACTTTAAAAATTAATAGGAAAAAGAGCAATAACCTAACAGAAAAGTGGGACAAATGAACATTTAAAAGAAAAACCAGTGGCTTAGCTTTTGAAAAGGTGTCCAACCTTGCTTATGATTAAAAAATTGTAAATTAAAATGGAAACAAGCTACCATTTTAAATCATTAGAATGACAAGGATTAAAAAGTTAGAAACCATGGAGGGCTGATGAACAATCTTCCCCTACTCAAAGATCATGAAGGTATTCTCCTACGTTTTCCTCCAAAATTAACTAGACCTGTAATCCATCTCTAGTTAATTTTGTAGTAAGATGTGAAAGCTGAAACTTAATTTTTTCTCACAATGATATTTAATGACCCAGCACTGTTGGTTGAAAAAAAAAAAACTATTTTCTCCACTGAGTTGCAGTGGTGCCTTTGTGTAAATCAGTGATATATATGTACACATCTGTTTCTAGATTCTCTCTTCTGTTCCATGGGTTTATTTGTTTTGTCAACACCTGGCTTAATCGTTGTAGCTTTACAGTGAGTCTTGATATCTGGTAATTTAATTTTTCTACATTGTTCTTCAAGTTTTGGCCAGCCTAGGTCCCTGAATTTCCTTGTGCCAACATTAATGTGGCCACACCAACATTCTTTTGGTTGATGTTTGATGGTGTCTTTTCCTATCTTTTTACTTTCAATCTATCTGCATCTTTATACTTAAAGTATGTTTCTTTAAAATAGTAATAGGTGATTCTTGCTTGGTTTCCTTAGTCCAATCTCTCGGAATGTTTAGTCCTCGTACATTTAATGTTGAATTTAAGTCTATCATCTATTCTTTGTTCCCCATTTGTTCCCATATTTCTCATTTCCTGCCCTCTTTTGAATCAATCAAGTTTTTTTTTTTTTATCATTCCATTTTATCTTCTCTGTTAGCTTTCTAGTTCTGTATTATTCTTTTGCTTATCTACTTAAGGTGACTGGTCAGGGCTCTCCAAAGTGAATTTCATGTGTATTGTATTTGTTCCTCTTTCTCCTTCTTAATGGAAGGCCAATGCTTCTCCCCACTCAGCCCAGGTGCTACACAAGATGCTGACTCTCAGTTGAATGGGCATGACTGGTGGGTACTAGGGTAATCTGAATCTCCATGACTGGTTCAGAAATGAGCATGTGACCCAAATGCAGGAAATAAAGCTAGGAGAGAGATTTTCTGGAAGCTTCTGGGGAAGTTCTTCCTCACTATTGGAAGGGGGTATGGGACACCTTTTTCTCTCAGTGGACTGGACAGAAACGAGGAAGCATATGGCCCCTGCTATTGGAAGTCACACTATGACCTGCAGGGCAACCAGACTTAGGATGAAGCTGAATTGTGGCCAGCAGAGTGCAGAGCCTGAAGGAATCCAGGTCTTACTTGGCATTGTTAAGCTGCTATCTATGAACCAACCTTGAAGTGTACCTAACTCTTCATGTGAACAAATACATTCACTTATTTATTTAAGCCGTCTTAGGTGGGTCTTATTTGATAGCTAAAAGCATCCTAACAACAGATACAAGAAGTACACCTTACTTTTATATTCAGAAAAGTAATAAAGATCAATGTTTTAAAATGCCTAAGTACTAGTGATTTGACATTTGCTTCCTAAAGCCACAGAAATAATTTTCTTCCTCCAGTTTATTCCTGCTTGACAATGGCTTTTGTTATCTATTATCTCATAGTGCTTTGCTGTTAGTTAATCTGTATCGCCTTGAGGCACAGTGACCGTGACCCCAGCAGCCAGCACAAAGCTTGACATTTGTGCTAGGCTCTTTCTCGCAGACAATAGTGGTTGATATATTTGATTTCTCCCCAAGTAGGAGGCTACATGAAAGCTGACCAAGTACACAATGCTCTCTCGGGAAGGGCCCTATAACATCTCATCAATATAGGCAAGGCAACATTATCTTTAAACGAAGAATCTGGAATGGCGCAGAGAGAGTGGTTTATCTTCTGAACAGGCCAAACTCTGGCTTGGTTAGGTGGATGGGCTCTTGCTTAAATACTGACATGCTGTTCCTGACTCAGCTGAGGGGGCCTCTGAGGAAGGGGCTCACTGAGACAGGGGTACATGCAATTGACTTAATTCTTGTTGACAGTCTCCTTGGAAGAGGGGCAAACACCAGGACAGCCAATAAGAGGAAAAGGTTTTCATAACAGGCATGCATGATGGAGGAGGCGTTACCTGGCCTTGTGACCCCTGTGAGCTGGCATGGGTTCTGGAGGCCAGTGCTTCAGTCAACGCCCATGTCTCCAAGGAAATCCTAGAACAAAGGAATAACAAGATAAGCTCTTTGGTATTTGCGGGTGCAAATTGCTGTCCTGGATGTTCAGGACTCCTTTTTATCCAAAAGGTAAGCAAGATAAACAGTCACACGGCATCAAATGTGGACTCTGTCTTTAAGAAATGCAGGTTAATAAAGGATGTTGAGTCACAGCTAACAACTTGCTGAACAACAAGGTGAATTACAAAAGGTAAGATTAGTGTTTCAAAATTCTTTATTTTGTCACATAGGCTTAAAAGGGTACATGTTTATCTTTACCAAAAAAATCAGAGCAGGTACCAACAGCCCAGAGAGAAAGGATAAACTAGGTTCTTTCATAAGGTTCTTTGTAGACAAGATGGCAATGTGAGAGGCAAATGTTAGGATGTGGTTTGGAATATGCTGGTTCCACCAGCCAGGAGCTAATCGCCCCTAGAGTAGGGATTCTCAGCCTTGACTGTACATTAGAATCACGTGGAAATCTATTATATGTCCTCATACGGCATCCTAGATTGATAAATCAGACTCTCTGGGGTGGAGGGCAGAGGGCAGGCCTCAGTGTTTTCTTTTTTTTGTTGTTGTTTAGTTAGTTAATTAATTTTATTTTTGGCTGCGTTGGGTCTTCGTTGCTGCAGCTAGGCTTTTCTCTAGCTGCGGCGAGCGGGGGCTACTCTTCGTTGCAGTTCATGAGCTTCTCATTGCGGTGGCTTCTCTTGCTGAGGAGCACGGGCTCTAGGTGTGCGGGCTTCAGTAGCTGTGGTTCGCAGGCTCTAGAGCACAGGCTCAGTAGCTGTGGCGCATGGGCTTAGTTGCTCTGAGGCATGTCGGATCTTCCCGGACCAGGGATCAAACTTGTGTCCCCTGCATTGGCAGGCGGATTCTGAACCACTGCGCCACCAGGGAAGCCCAAGCCTCAGTGTTTTCTAAACCTCTCCAGATAATTCCACCGTGGCAATTGAGAACCAGCTGCCCTTGGAATGGACCTTTCTTCCATCACTCTAAATTTCTGGGCCCTCTGGTTCCCCTCAGGACATAGGAGTTTCTGTTGTGTCAATAAGAGCACTGATGTTTCGACACAGCAGAACAAGTGGCATATGGGAAACCCAGTAATAGACATATTTGAGCCTTGAACATACTTGTTAGTACATGACATTTTTTTAAATTGAAGCATAGTTGATTCAGAATATTGTGTTAATTTCTGCTGTACAGCAAAGTGATTCAGTTATACATATGTATACATTCTTTATATTCTTTTCCATTATGGTTTATAATACGATATTGAATATATTTCCCTGTGCTGTATAGTAGGACCTTGTTGTTTATCCATTCTATATATAATAGTTTGCATCTGCTAATCCCAAACTCCCATTCCACCCCTCCCCCAACCCGCCCCACCTTGGCAAACACAAGTCTGTTCTCTATGGCCATGATTCTGTTTCTGTTTTATAGATAGGTTCATTTGTGTCACATTTTAGATTCCACATATAAGTGATATCATATGGTGTTTGTCTTTCTCTTTTTGACTTACTTCACTAAGTGTGATAATCTCTAGTTGCATCCATGTTGCACCCATTGTCTATATGTACCACATCTTCTTTATCCATTCATCTGAGTACATGACATTTTTAACTTGTCCTCAGGATGTATGGGATGAGGGGAGATGATTTTTAGCAGAGCCACACTCGCTTGGTATGCAGATCATTATGTAAGATCTGCAGGGCAGGGCAGGGCACTGGGTCTGTGTGGGTCTCCACTGCATCCCTGGGGCCCAGTCCAAATCAGCACAGAGTATGGGCTCAATAAATGTGTGTTGAAGGATTGAATAACTGTTAGAGGAAATTTCTTGTTTCAAACATTTAACCTTTTGGAGGAGAGATGGTGAACATAAAATCAATTAAGCATCAAGAAGGTATTCAAGATACTTTCCACAAATTGATTCTGGGATATGTAATATATCCGACTATTCTCGGGGAATGTGAAGAAGGAAAATAACATAAACATCTACAAGTTTAAGATAATTCCCAGGTTCATAAACTAACATGAGTGAATCTGAATGAACAATTTCACTGAATTTATGAATAAAAAATAAAATGTGGGGCAAATGTATCATAGTGGTCTGTACTCCATTTCACAGAGAGGAAAATTCAGCAGGCAGTGAGTTTGGGAGGGTCTGTTCTCAGTGTAATAATGACGTATCCAATCGTAGTTTCAATCCCACAGAGCATAAAATCACCAATAATAATTTCATGCTTCCCATCACTGACATGATAATAATGCAGGTGGATCGTGTTTTTGTGCACCAGCTCCAATTACACAGCTCAGAAAAGGCTTTACTGTCTGAAGAGGAAAATCTACACAGCAGACCATAAACCTTTCAAGTTTACTTTAATCAAAAAACAGTTACACAAATATCTGTGGGCTGTACCCCTTTTCTTAAATGGTTGCGTCTCCTGTCTAAACACACACCTAAAAAGTTTCAGTCATGTTACAGTCCTTTTTCATATCTTTATTGTTATTTTAAAACCAATCTATATGTATTGTAAACATTTCTAAGCAACAAAAAAATGTGAAAACTTACTCTTGCCATCCCGAGTTATATCAAGAGTATCCACTACAAAGGAGTAAGGTGGTGAACTTTTGAAGCTCTAGTTAGGTATGTAAATCTGAGAAGGACTGTCACAGAAAAAAATCTGAATATTAAAGAGAAAGGACACTTACTTTAAGGATTTTATAATAGCCAGAGTTTGTCCTGCCTTTCATTCTATTTTATTTCTCTTTACAACTATCAGATTTGTAAACATTTTATCTATCACACAGGAAACCACCTAACAGATAGAAGTGCATTCAATGCCACCTACTGGAAATATAAATATTCAATGATATAACTTGCATGAAACGTAAATATATAGTGTATTAATATACAACCAGTTTGTTCTAACAAAAGAATTTAAAGTTTTAACTTTAGGTATGGATAAAGAGACAGGAAATGGTAATGAAATCATAGTGTTTTCTAAAATCAGTAAGCTAACTGGATTTTAGAGAAAATTCAAAGCTATAAACCTTAAAAATCTTTATAGTTTAGTGATTAACATCCTCCATTGCATCCTCCATAAAAAAAAACATTTTTTTTCAAGCTATTGGCAATAGTTTTCGAAAGTTCAAGAATATTAAAATGATTAACCGTTTTCATTGAGCTCTCTGGTTCACAGCTTCTTTCACCATGGAAAAAGTGAAAGTGAATGTGAAAATGAATTATATGGTCTAGTCTGGAGGAGAATGTGAGAGAGGTGTTGTTACCAACACTAGGAGGCTTACATTAGTTTACCTGTCAGCTGATTACAGAAGAGCCATTACAAAGGTGATTACCTTACTCCCAGGCTGGCTTTCACTGAAGCACTAAAAAGGGTCATGGCCACGCATCCTTTTTCAATGTCATGTGAGATGAAGGCCACCCAAGGATTACCTAGAGAAATGTAATTTGATTCACCATTTACTATTTATTCAAGGTCCCAGACTTAGTGAAGTTACATGTTAATTTGGATATTTCTGTCTGGTAGAAAAGCAAATAATTTCTGTCTTGTGGAAAAAATCCCCCAAATGATCATTTCTGTCCCTGTTGGACAACAGTCAGATTTGTCTATAACCCAGCACTCTTATCTTAACATTGCTAAAAATGCTCAGCTTCTCAAATGCTCTTAGAGTCAGTTTTCATATCTTACTGGTTTCCTCATTGAAACGGAGCAGGACCCTATGGTCCTTCCCCCCGCCCCCCGCCTCTGCCCCCGCCGCCCCGTGTCCGCAGCCTGCCTTTTGTTTGTGAAAAAACTTTAGCCAAAGGATAAGTTTAATCAGAGAAGTGAGAAAATGCAGAAACAAAGGAAAACAGTCAAAGGAGACCAATAATATGTATAGCTGATTCACTTTGTTATAAAGCAGAAACTAACACACCGTTGTAAAGCCATTATACTCCAATAACGATGTTAAAAAAAAAAGAGACCAATAATAATAGTTTAGTCATTAAGCGTAGTCAAGGACTTTAGTTCCTCCTCAAGGGCAATATAGATAATATTCTGAGCCATATCCTGTGAGCTGTCTTATAGAGACTGAAACCCCTATCAGGTGGAAGAAGTGAACTACATGATGACCAGACTAGCCATGGCATAAGCTGCCACTATTCCAAGAATTGGCCTCAAGAAAATGGGAACAAACCGACCCTGGAACTGAAGATTAATTGTACTTAAGATGACGCTGGTCAGACCACCGAAGACCATTTTCAAGATGCCTGTCAGAGCTGTCGGTGCTGTTTCTGCATGTAGCCCCCTCCCTCCCTCTGTCTATAAAAGCTCTTGCTCCCTGGTTGTAGGTGGTGGGATTCGGCCTTTGGACAGGAGTCTGCACCCCCCCACCCGCCACCCCGGATGCCGACATCCAAAATAAAGCACACTTTCCTTTCCACCAACCTTGCCTCTTTATCGAGCGGTGAGCAGTTGGACCCCACTTTCGGTTACATCATCAGTTAATAAATTGAATTAAATCTTTGTCCTGTGTTCATTTTATTCGCATGAGTCATGTAACCTTTTGAAAATTATATTTGATCAGTTTTGAAGGTCATCCACTGAGATGTTTGAGGGGATTAACCCAACGGAGACAAATTAAATCTATTTGCTTGCACATCTTTTCTTGGCTTCTGAAGTGAATCCTGGGTGGCAACAGAACTTTAAATTTTCTGACTCTCTAGTTCTTTTTTTCTTTTTCTACTGATATTACGTATTTGTTTTTATGTCTGGCTTGTACACCTTCAGTAAGTTAGTCTGAATTGGTGTCAGCAATGATTGGGGATTTGCTCTTATGGTCTGACTATTTGGTGATCTCTGATGGGTGTATAATGAAGACCTGTTCTCTGTTGGGTGGAAGATGACAGAGAATCCACTTAGTAGTCTTCTTTCTTTTTTGTTTTTGCTCTTTTTAAAAAAATCTATTCTTCTATTTGCAACCTTAAATCAATTAAGAACTACGTGCTCACTGGAAGAAAAGTAAGTCTAAGCTTTTGTTTCTGGTTCACTTCTGATTTGTAGCTAATAGACAAAGCTAGACACTCTCCCTCTGTTTGTGTGTCTGCATGTCTATAATTAAGAAAGACCTTTACCTCTTGTTGTGTAAGAGAAATATCTTCCTAACACTGGAGGATATTAAAAAACTAGATTGGTTTATAAAGATAGTCACTTACATGAATCAAATATTCCCTCAAATCCCAGAAGATAAAGAAACTGAATCTCCTCTGGTATTTTGTGTGCTCTAGAGTATTAAGAAAAATATTTTTCTTACAGAAATCATTAGCTAGGAAACATTTTATGAATTCAAGTTCACATAAGGATAGTCCATTTCCAGCATCACCTGGAAACTTGTTAGAAATTAAAATTCTTGAGTCCCAATTCAGACTGACTGAATCAGAAACTCTGTGGGTGGGACTCAGCAATCTATATTTTCAACAAGTCCTCAGATCGTTCCGATATACACTAAAATTTGAGAACCACTAATCTGGGGAAAACTTCTTAGTTCAATTCACTGCTTACTATTGACTAAAAGTACCGGATTTAGTGAAGTCACATGTTAGTCTGTAGATTTCTATACTATAGAGATGCCAGTAATTTCTGTCCAGTGGAAAAGATAGCCTCAAAGGTTACGGTTTATGGCCTCGTTGGATGTTCATCAGATTTGTGTCTAACTCAGCAAGCTTATACTAACATTGCCTAAAATATCTAGCTCCTGGAATTAGTTTTAACATCTAACTGGTTTCCTTACCAATTAATTAGTTGAATAAAATCTTTGACAGGTGTTCAGTTTATATTTACATAGAATAATATTTTTAAATTTTTTGAAAATTATTGTTAGTGTATTTCACTCTGTGGCAGTAATGAGCCCTAGTACTGTACTAGGCAGTGAGTGCCTTGACAGCAGGGCTGTGTCTGTTTTTGCTCAGTATTTTATCCTCATATCAAGCACAGTGTCTGGTACATAAGCTCTAAATAAGTTTTTGTGCAATCAATAAACACTACCTAAAAGGTATTTGATTTTTTTAAAAAATAAATTTATTTTTGGCTGCATTGGGTCTTCGCTGCTGTGCATGGGCTTTCTCTAGTTGTGACGAGCAGGGGCTACTCTTCTGTTGTGGTGCGAGGGCTTCTCATTGCGGTGGCTTCTCTTGTTGCGGAGCACAGGCTCTAGGTGCGTGGGCTTCAGTAGTCGTGGCGCATGGGCTTAGCTGCTCCGCGGCATGTGGGATCTTCCCAGACCAGGGCTCAAACCCGTGTCCCCTGCATTGGCAGGTGGATTCTTTAACTACTGCACCACTAGGGAAGTCCAAGGTACTTGACTTTTAAAAGAGGAATTTCAGAACTGGCCCATAAGTATCATTCCTGTTGCTTTAATTAACTTTGTCTATTTCTTAAGGGATTTTTCTGGGGTTTGTTATCAGGGACCCAAAGGCTAAAAGGTGATAGAATAGGAAAGGGGAATTTTGTTCAAGATATTCTCTGAGATCTGTTGGCTGTCGGCCTGAGTTCGATTAGGAGTGGTTATTTTAGAGACAATCCCAGCATAGGTTGTTTGGTTGCTGTTCAGTTGCGGAGAGCACTTGCAAACAAAACTGAGTGATGTGCCCAAAGGGATCATTGAATTTTGTTACTTTATAATATGAACAGGAAGTAACAAACACTTCATGGATAATGTGCCATCAATAAGAAAAGGCACCAAATGGAAGGGTGAATGGCTTTAGGTAAAATCGATTTAAAGCATATGCCTGACAAGGGGGCAAGCATTAGTACTATTTTCACGTATGATTTAGCTTGCCTTTGGAGTGAACATCTATCATTTCTTTCTTCCTGTCGTTTTCCTTTAGGCCTCCTGCTTTCCAGGTGGTCTGGGGGCAATGGTGAGTTGTTAACCAGTCATCCCCTTCTCCCCTCAACTCCATACAGTGGTGCATTTATATCCCACGCTAAATAGATTTCTGCCTCCTGGAAAATTTAATCCTGAGAAAAATGATAAACAAGGGGATTTAAGCATTACCAAAGCGGCATCCAAAATGACTGGCCATGACTTCCTGATTGAGATCCCTGGCCTAGTTTCACCCCTTTCGTATTGCCTGCTTCTTCAGTTTTTCTTTCCATTCTGTGTCTTTCCATTAATTCCTTTTTGCTTAAATTAGCTAGATCAAGTTTATGTGGCTTACAACCCAACTGTCATAACTGATATCACACCTATTTTCCAGATGAAGTGATTTAACCCAAGTCCCACGCTCAGTGGTCACATCAACTTCTAGCTCATGGCTCTCTTCCAGATGTTGGTGTAGCACGAGTTTATAATGCTCCTTTAGTGGAATTAAAGAGCATCTGACTTTTATTGAAGAAATGAGTTCTCTTTCACAGAGGGCTTTTCCTACTGAAAACTTATTCACAAGGTTAAAATATTCTCAATATACTTCTAGAAATGACAATCAATAAGTCTTTGTTGACTAATTAACATTCAGTTTATTTTAATTATATTGTTTGATCTAATGGAGTATCCTGGCAGGACGGAAGGGTTAAACTAAAAATCCCAAAGAGATACCTTAATAATCTTATGCAATGTAAAAAGAACAACCTGCATGCAAACTAACAGAAGAAAAGTACTTTATTCATTTATAATATCATTTTGTAAACAACCACACTGTGCATTTTTAAATTCAATAATAACAAATTTTTTTCCTATGGATTTATAGCAAACTCTATATAAAGTCAATGAGTTAATACAAGAGTGAAGATGAATAGGGCAGAATAATTTCCAAAAATGTTAAATTACAGCACTTGATAAACACAGATAACTATCTGTACCATAAAAATTTACATGCCACAAAACACTCATTTATAATTTTAAATATGCGGTAAAACACATTTATAAAAAAGCATCAACATTAATTTTATTATAAACCAGTGAATTACTCAGAGGAATATTTATTAAAACTTACTAAAAATCAGTCAATATTGCAACTGAGGTAAAAATTTATAAGTAAACAAAACTATCATTTATAAGGGCCAAAAGTAAACGGAAGGGCAGACAACACTTTCTGATGACTATGTCTACTCCTTGATGTTCTGAAGCAGTTTCAGTAAATGTGACTCAATAACCTGTTGAACTAGAACACACATGTGATCAAGACAACAGCATGTTGATTACAAAATTTTTAAAAACTATCAAATTCAACTTAACATCACCAACATTTTCCTAAAATAATTTCTAATTAGGATATAATCATAGTCTGAGGGCAATAAGATTACAATGCAATACTTCAAACTTAGTCTGTCACTAACTTTAGTAATTGTCCAAGTTACTGGGTTTTCTGTTCTTGGTTTCTAAATTTTGAAACTGAAGGAGAGTCCAGAATACAAGGTTGTTCTAAGGAACAGAGAAAGGGCAACTATAAAGCATTTTATAAATAGTTTGCTATGAAATGTTAAACACATCTTGTAAATAGGTGTACACGTATCCTCCAGCAACTAATTATTTGGGATGGTGAAAAGTAATAGTAACAAACTCATTTCTAGACTTTGTAGGAATCTATTGATTTTGCCCACAGTTGAAAGTATATGTCAGGAGTTAGGATAACATGCATGTTCTGTAACTGCAAGTGATGAGAATAGTTTGGACCACTGGTTTGTATTATTATATAACTTTACTAAAATGAAACCTGAGAGTTCTAAACCACTTACCACTTCTATAGCCCAAGGCTACAGCTAGATCCATAGAATTGTATCCAGAGTCGGTTTCAATTGTTGGGTCAGCTCCATTTTCTATACCAAAACAGAAAAATCTACATAAATAAAATGAAAATATGGATACATTTGTCTATCACTGGCTCATGCGCAAATAGCGGGACAGATTTTCTGCGAATTTGGAAGGTATTTTCAGGATGGTCTGACAAAGTACAGAGTACACAGAAGGCATAGAATTCACTCTGGTGGGTCGGAGGGAAGACACTTCAAACATACAGGCATCCTCTAGAGCAACTGAAACTAATACACCACTACAGACAGCACTCAGGCTTAAAGACGCTGTGGACAGAGAAAAGAGCCGAGGATTCACATGTGATCCCTAAAAGGAAAGCAACAAGGACAGATACTGCGATTGCAGGTGTGCTGTGTGATGGAGCTATGGCTTACATGGGAACCTTAGGGCAGCAGGTGCGCCAGGGGTGAATAACGTATTTAATAATAGTTCAGGGGCTTCCCTGGTGGCGCAGTGGTTGAGAGTCCACCTGCCGATGCAGGGGACACGGGTTCGTGCCCCGGTCCGGGAAGATCCCACATGCCGCGGAGCAGCTGGGCCCGTGAGCCATGGCCACTGGGCCTGCGTCCGGAGCCTGTGCTCCGCAACGGGAGAGGCCACAACAGTGAGAGGCCCGCATAAGTGCCCCATAAAAAAAAAAAAAAAAAAAAAAAAAAAAAGTTCAGGATTCTCCTGAGGCTAGCTTGTAAAAAATAATGTCTTCATGTGGCGTTTTCTAAATATTTCCACTTTTATCTGCTTACCTAAGAGCATTTTTACACATTTCACATGATTGCCATGTACAGCGTAAAGCAAAGGCGTCCCTCCATTCTGCAAAAGGAAAGATGATTTAGTTTTTCAAGGTGAGCAAGATTCAAATAATTTAATGCTCCTGTGAATTGGGCATGTAAAAGTAGTTTAAGGTAATTTTAATATTTTGTGAAGAATACTTAATCAGAACTAATAATTGAGTTTAGGACATTAACTTTTTCTCCCAGCTGTTTAATTAACTAAGGTAATTAATTATTCTTCCAAGGGTTTAATAAAGCTTATTGTGTCTCCCCAAACTAAATAAATCCTAGAGTTTGTTCCAGTAATTTAAAAATCACTATTACAGACTCACCCAGTCATATTCATTTACATCAACTCCACAATCCAGCAGCATTTTGACAATATCTGTGTAGCCCTTACTACAGGCTAATGACAGTGCACTTTCTCGACCTTTTCCTAAAAGCTGGGGATCAGCACCCTGCAGTGGGAAATAGAGATAAAAGACTTTCCAGTTTATGAAAACAAGAATATTGTTACTTCTGTCAATAATAATTACAGTTCAACACTTAGGTCAGGTAATGTTCTGGGGTTAATAAAGAAAGAACACAAACTTCTACTCCTGGACGTTCTGTTATCAAGGTTGTCTGAAGGCCTGCCTTCCTCCCTCTACCTCAATCCTAACTATCTTGTCACTCTGGAGTCAAATTGTATCTTCTCCAAGAAGCTTCTCCTACAGGGCTGACAGGACTTTTGTTCCCATCGTGCTTAGCGGGGCTGGGCACTCACTTCTCTCTCCAGCTTCATGGACGACTACACTTGCCTGCTCAACCAGATGCAAGCTCCACAAGAATATGAAGAGCATGTAAACATTTTTTGGATCCTCTATCATTCCATCTAGCTGGCTGGAGATGTAAAAACTTTACTAAATACTTAACTGAACTTAAGTAACTGTACATATACATTTTCTGAGGCATTTTCCTTACATTCTGAAGTAGAAACTCTACCACAGCTATTTGCCCGTGTGCTGCAGCCCACATCAGAGGAGTAAATCCTTCGTCGTCCGTGTGATTGATAACATTTTCTATTTAAAAGAAAAGCAATTTTTGTGATCTAATTTAACAACCACATATTAATATCTCTATGAAAATACTGGCATTCTAAAAAGGTGACTATATTACCCAATGAGGTTCACGTTGTGCTGACTTGTGTTCACTGAAGTGCTGTGTGTTTTTGCAATTTGCAGTCTCAAGGCATTAAGCTGTGTCTCAAGGTACGTAGCTGAGTTCAAATAGCATATTATTTAAAGTATAAACTACCGGACACAACATAATGCTAGGTACAGGGCAGTCCACAGAACACTGGACTCAGAATCAGGAGACTAGAGTTTGAATCCTGACTGTCACTTTCTAGCAGTGTGATTCTGGGCATGTCATTTAATTCCTCTAATATCCAGAATAATACCTTGCTTATCTCAGGAGTTAGTTGGGAGGATCACAATAAAAATGAGGTTATACGATAGCCCTTAGCATTACATAAATACATATTATAAAAAGCCTCAAATTAGTAAAGCTATTTTTACTCTCTAGCCAATACTGCTGCCTTTGAGTTTCTTAAAATTTTTGGTGGTTTGCTAACATAATATAATATGAATGACGACTGAATAATCTGAAACACATTTCTATGCAATTCTACCTCAAAACCCATTTTGTTCCCTAGATTCAGTCTACCAGGTATAAAGTCCACAGTTTTTTCCCTAAATTTATTTAGATTGAGAATAAAACCTTCAAATGTTTATAAACAAATAGGAATATAATGATGAAGTCTTTCTTATAAAAGAATGACATGATTAAAAAAAAGCCACTCTTTAATCATATGCCCTGCATTCGACTGATAATGTTGGGACAATTGGCTAACTTTTTGAAAAATGAAAATAAAAGTTAAGCTCCACCTTTATCTCATTACACCAAAACATATTCCATATGGGTCAAAGACTGAAATGTAAACAAGAAACCACAGAAGTTCTAGAATAAGGTATGAGTGAATTTATTTATAATCTTGGAATAGGAAATCTTTTCTAAGCAAGATATAAAACTCAGAAGTCACAAAGAAAAAAATAAATTTACCACTTAAAAATGTTAAGCCTGTGTTTGAAAACATCATAAAGTCAAAGGAAAAAGGGCAAACTGGGAAAAAACTAGATTCAACATAACCAAAAAGTGAACTTCTTTAATTTAGGTAAGAGTTCATATAAATCAATATAAAACAGGCAGTTCACACAAAAAGAAATTCAAATAGATCATAATTTTAAAAAGGCAAACAAAACCAGTATGAAATACCATTTTTCACCCATAAGATTAGCAAAGATTAAAGTCTGATAATATTCTGTGTCAGTGAGGGTACGGGGAAGTAGAAACACTAACTCTGGTGTGAGGACAGGGCAAACATCTGGCAATGTATATAAAAATAAAAATTCATATACCTTTTGACCCAGCAAATATACTTGAAGGAATTTACCCTATGGATATACTTTAAAAGAATGCCAACAATATTGTTATTTAATAGAAACAAACTGGAATCAACTACCACCAGGGGAACTAGTTAAAAATAAAAAACATAGTATATGCATATGCAATAAAATGCAAAATCACAGACCTATTAAAAAGAATGAAATAGATCTTTATGTGCTTATATGGAAAGATCTCAAAATTTAAGTGAAAAAAGTAAAGCGCACTGCAGTGTGTATATTTTCCCTCTTGTGTGAATTAAAAAAAGCACATATATACTATACTCTCACATATAGCCCCAAGTATAAATATTTTCCAGAAAAGTCTTCTGAAAATATAAGAAACTTATAATGTTTGCTTCTGCAGAAAAGGTGAGGGTGGTAAGGGAAGCTTTAACTTCTATACCTTATATTACTACTTTCTTTAAAGTATCTATTGGGTTATCTGCCTGGTGAGATTATGCAACTATATTTTTTGTCTTTATACTTTCTTGTATAAAAAGAAAACAATAACAAATCTGATAAATCCTATTAAATTTGTTTTAAGTACATCTAAAAAAATAGGCTAGTACCTTGTTCAATACGAGCAGCCAGGTAGAGCATCTCTCCCTGAGCAGCCAACTGGTGAACAGACAAAGCTGAAACAATACCATAAAAAGTTTCATGTATATCTGTAAGTACACTTTCATCATCTCATTGTTCATGTCTGTGTAGCAATTTTCCTTTCTAAAACACGAACTATCATTTTATTGTTTAAAAAAATCTAACTTAAAATATAGCCTAACATTTGCACATGTCAGAATTACTTTAAATATCTAAGAGTCTGAGAATTGACTCATATATGTTTAAAGTAATTCTGCAAAGTGTTATTATCAGTGAATGTGCAAACTATTTGATTATTAACAATGCAAATTGTTACTGATCTTATGAATTGAAGAAATGGTTTAGGTACTTAATTTTTAACATGGTATCTCTTTATCCAAACGTATAAGGAAGTATAAGGAAGTTGGGTCTAAAAGACTCTTGTTTTTTAATTGACTGTATTCATTTAAGTCCCAAATATCATTATTTCAAGAGGCAATGGGTATTTCTTAACTTTTGGAGGACTAAGACAGTAAATTAAAAACTAGCTGAGAGGAAATTCTTGCGTACAGACCTATTTGTGGCTAACTAGCTGTGTGACCCAGGAGACCTGATTAAACATTTTTGTCTAACACGAAGTATGTGAACCACATGATCCCTAGTTGTTTTTTTCAAAAATTGGTCCAGTGGTTAGGACTCGGTGCTTTCACTGCGGGGCCCCGGGGTTCAGTCCCTGGTCAGGGATCTAGGATCCCATTAAGACTCTCGGTATGGCCAAGAAAAAATTCTACGGTTGGAACATTTTAAGACAATCTCTTTATTTTAAAACAGAGCCAAACAGGTACTGTTCTATGACAGTTCATCTTAAAAATCAGTATCACTTGATCCTTGACTTAGGATGATATGACTGGGTGGCCTTAATACAGAAAGGAAAGCAACTGGGAGGCATATGCAAATTTACATAAATAAAACAGAAATGGCTCTTAGGTAGAGTTAGAGTCATGAACTTGTTCTGGCTTACCTGCTACAGCATACAATTCAAAATCAGGAGGGACACAGTGTTTCCAAAGTAAAAATATACATTTCACCATGCTTTAGAATACAGATGCATTTATGTTATATTCTCAAATATAATCCCTAACATCAAATTGCTAACTGGTTCCTCTCATTAAGAAACCCGTACTATAAAGAATATTTTCTAGTTTACAGAGAAAACCCTTCATTTTATTTCTTCTAGAATAATTCTACATTAAAAAAATTATAAATTCAAAGTTTTTAAAGAGGTGATTTCATATTCATATTATATTCAAATTCGAAATTATAGTAGACATAGCTCAGCTTTTACTACAAATCATTTGTTGATCAGTGATCTAGTTTATAAAATGCACTCCGAGAACACAAAAACACAATGTCTTGCTTTGCACAAAGTTCAGAATAACTCATTGTTTTTATAGTAAAATTATGAAGGTTTTAAGAATTAATATTTCAGTCTGTATTTGTTCTCAACAGAGAAACATAAAACATGAAATATTTGAATATGCAATAATATGTGAAAGAGTTTTAAATTACTAAAACTATCAGGACATCACTTAAGCTTTCCAAAATAGAATATGCATTTAATGAAAATAATGTTTCAAAGCCAAACTTTTGAAACCATTACATTAGTAATAAAAATATTCTAATACATCAGTGGGAAATACTTACAATTTGCTAACAGAGGTGTGGTTGAGACCTCATTTCCTCTGTGTTTGTTGGTTAAAGTAGTTGACTGTTTTATGGGTGAGAAGTGCTTTGTTGTAGAGGGAGTGTAGACATGCCTTACTTGAATTCCCGGAGAAGGAGATGTATGGATACTGCATTCAGCTAAGTAAAATTAATTTAAACATATTAAAACAATATTTTAACAACAAAGCATTTCAAAGTTCTATGTCAATGTTTACATTAAAAAAGAAATACAAGATGTATAATATCTTTAACTGGTTCTCAAGTGATACTATTTTTTTGCCATAAAAAATCTGTACTAGTGGGCTTCCCTGGTGGCGCAGTGGTTAGAGTCCGCCTGCCGATGCAGGGGAAACAGGTTCGTGCTCCAGTCAGGGAAGATCCCACATGCTGCAGAGTGGCTAGGCCTGTGAGCCAGGGCCGCTGAGCCTGCGCGTCTGGAGGCTGTGCTCCGCAACGGGAGAGGCCACAACAGTGAGAGGCCCGTGTACCGCAAAAAAAAAAAAAAAAATTTGTACTAGTAAAAGTTCCAGAAAAACAAATCAATATTAATCTTGAGCAATTTTATCCAGAGATTAGTTTTTTTATTCGATAGATTGTTATAAAAGTAAATCTACAATATGATGACAGATTTCACTGTATTAAAGCATTGGAAGCTAATGCCAATCACATATTCATGGAGTTAATTCATTTACAAAAGGCACAAAATTTTTTTCTCCTATAATTTTAAAAGGTAAAATAATAAACTTTATTAGAGAATTTGTAAGTAAACAAAGGTCAAGGAAGAAGTAAAAATCAACATGTACTTATGGACATTATATAACATGAAATTATTTAATTTTGGTTTCTATGAGATTCTAGAAAATCATAATTAAAGATGACTTCCAAACTCTTCGCAAACTCAAAAATCTCATGATCAGAAAGGGAAATAAATAAATAAATAAATAAACAAAAACAAAACAAATGCAGATATTTATACCATAACTTTCAACCTTTAAATAGGACAGATGCCACCTCCAGGTCAGAGTTAACTTGATCTTGAATATTTTTACTATCTTCTTCATTTAAGGACTTCACAAACCGAGAACAGACATTCATATCAAATCTGTTAGGCAGTATGAATTTCATCCCCATGGAAACACCCTGAGCTGATCCTTCTTCTGCATTTGAGTCCAGCTGATGTTCTATTTTAATGTCTGGCATGCCAGTTAGACTGTAACTGCTGGGGCACTCTTCTACTATCAGCTGGGCTCCAATATCCAAATTTGCTGATGTAGCCATGATTTCAACTGTAGTTTCAATAATTAAAACATTTCTTCATGATTTCCCCTTGGTTTTATAAGAATGGCATACAGTGTATTCTTCAAATTTGGGTATTAAAACATCTGAAAGAAAAAAATTGAAAGTATTATATCAACTTAATATATACAAAATAATCATCTTCAATCACATATGCAAACAGTGCTCTTATTAGCACCTATACATAATAGAAAGAATACAATCTCCAGAGGTAGAAAAACCTGGGTCTGAATACAAGCTTCACCATTTATTAGCTGTGTGAATCTGTACAAGCTCCTCAACCTCTCTAAGCCTCAGTCTCACTTGTAAAATGGGTATACACCAGTAACCTCACAGGACCCTGGCAAAGACCAAATGAAATACAGTAACATTCTCACCGCCATCACTAGGTCCCAACAAATTTTACTTATCCTTTTCTCCCCTTTCCTATTCCTGAATATTGCCAAATGGATTTTTTAAAAATCAGGCTAACAACAAAAATAAACTTTCATGTAAAAACTTTAACCTCTAATATGAGGTTTATTTTTTAACATGCTGTCAAAATGTGAATTTAAGAAAAGATAGAACTCATGTTGTACCCAAGTCTATCAGCATCTACAATATCCATGATTCCTGGATAGTGAAAGGCTTTATAAAGTTTTGGTTATGATGAATTGAAAACATACTTATTAATCAGTTTTTGTTCAGATCAAGTGTTAGCAACTTAATACAGGTTTTTATGAAAAATGAAGTGTACAGATTATGGACTGGCTTCCTTTGCTTTAGCATCTCTAGGACATTATAATCTAAGTATAATTTTTGGTCCCAATCTTTGTAATAAGTATTAAGAAATTAGAATTACTGATTTTTTTCCAAATATAGATTGTCAAGACATGAACTCAATAAACGCGAACTCTCAAAACAGAGGTTAGAAGCACACCTGTTACTGAATCATTTACTATTGTTTTAAAATGAGTTTTCAGTAAGGTAATCACCGGCACTTTCCTATGGACCTTAATAAAATTTCAAGAGAAATTTCATTATTGTACCTAAAATTGCTTCTAAAGAAAAGGAAGAACTCCAAGGCATATAATTGTCTTACACATATAGTCCTGAGACAAGAGGAAAATTAATAGCATCCAGTTAATTTTTTCATGTTAGGGCTTACTGCCTCAGAAATTTTGAGGGTGCAGGGTGTTTTAAAATTGTAATTAATTGGAACTAACAGAGAAAAGTGCATTAGGACCACAGTGGAGCAAAGGTTGGCAAATCATTCATTTATAGATAATCACTTTTACAGTTTTAAAACATCTTCCAAGATGGATCTTTATAACAATCCTTTGAGTAGTCAGGGCAGGTAATCATTATGTTCACTACAGAGAAGAGAAAAGAGGAGCTCACGACTCCATCACCCTGTTCGTTAAAAGAAAAAGCAGCACTAAACTAATCCAAAACTTCCAAGGGAGAAAGAGTTGAAGAAATAATAAACGCTAATAATAATGTTAACAAGTAACAAAGTCAACACACTTCAGCAAACGGTAAGAAGGAGACTAAAACAGAAAATGAGTTGTGATTCAAATGGAGGTGGAGGGGCAACGCAGAGGTCTTTAAAAGTATATTACAAGATATGAACTGTGTTTCCTGAGGGAAAAGCCATCTCCCACAGACTCCTACCCAGAGTTGGGCGAAGTGCAACTCCCCTGAGCTCGCTCAGCACCCACATATATCTTTATTTTAGCATTTATCACTCTCTTGAAAATTTCCATTTAAACTCCTAATAAATTGAAAACTCCTCTAGGATGGGGGGGGCACTCTTACTAATTTTTGCACACAAACAGTGCTTGGTTCTATCACGTACTCCATAAATATTTTCTGATCTGAACCTTAACAAAGGTTCATATTCTTTTCTACTCTGCAATGAGCCTGCAAGATGCTCAACAAACGTCTGCTGATTAGATCTGGCTTTCCGTTCCCAACATCACTACCAACTAGCTGTGCAACCCTGGACAGAGAAATCATATACGTTTCCTAAGACTCATTTTAGTCAGATAAGATGAAGATGGTTGAAATAGGTATCTCTAATATTCTTTCCAATTCTAAACAGCTTCCATGTTACAAATCAGGGTTTAGAAATGGAATTACCAGTCTTTGAGGGAAGAAGAGCAAATGTACTCGGGTGAGGAGGGAATGGAAACAGAACGCTTATCTTGGCACCACTCCAGAGAGGAGAAGCAACACTGACTGGTTAAGCCATAATTTTGAAGTATAAGAGAAGAAGGGGGAAAAAAAAGATGATCGAGAAGAGGAGGCGGTGAGAAAAAGAGGTAAGGCCAAGGAGAGCTAGGATCACCTCAATCTGTCAGAGCCCAGGGATAAGGGGAGAGAGATCCTAACGAAATAAAACGGGCAACTGGGTTAATCCACAGTGGGTGCTAGTAACAGGAGCCCCCCGGTTCTTCCTCATCCTGGAGTTGTCCTACAAGGACAGGAAGGTGCTATGAAAATGAATGATGCCTCACAGGCCACAGGTGTCCCGGCGTCCCAGGACAGGAACCCGCTGGAGGGGAGACTGTTGCAGGGAGGGAAGTCCGCTCTGTCGCCTCCCGCCAACTCTGCCCGAAAAATCCCAGCGCGGCTCGGGTAGGGAGGGCGGAAAGTCTGGCTCAACCGCGGCGGGCTGGTCCCGGGGATAGGGGCCGGAGGCCGACCGTGTGGGATCGAAAGGCCTGGCGACCGCCTTCGACAGCCCACAGCGAGTCGGGCCTTCCCATCTGCGGCCAGATTCACTGCAGGGCCCCACCCCCCGGCTTATTTTGACCGCGACGTCACTTCCGATTTATTCTTTCGGTTTCCGGCCCAAAAACGTGCCGCACCGGTGAAGCTGTTGCAGGGAGGGACTTCCAGGTATTTTCCCGCCGCTGCGCGATCCTTACTGCTCCAGTACTACAGAGACAGCGTCCCTTCGCCTACAGCTCTAGTTCACTAGCGCCAGGCCTCAGTCTCTCCCTCCGGCCACGCCTCCTCCTCTCCATCGTCCCGCCCACCGGGCTCGCCCCTGCGCACCAGGGCTGCGTGCGTCTCGGGAGTCTGCGCCATTACGTCACCTTCGTGCGACACGTTTTCCCGGTCTGTTCGTGGCGTGTTTCGGCAGCTCCTTCCAGGATCCGCGTGACCTTCCGCATGTTCTACCGCACAGTCCGGGGAGGGGGCTGGGGGAGTCCAAGAACTTCTCCTTGAGGCCGGGGAGTCTCGGCTGACCCTCCGGGCCCATCGGAGGTAGGTGAAGGGGGCTCCCAATGGGGGTGGCCCAGACTCACATCGGGCCTTCCTTGGTATCTAGCATGCTCCTCTGCGGTTTCTCAGTCTCCGCGGAATAGCTAAACTCCTTAACGAGCCTCTCAGGATTCCCCGCAATTTAGCTTCGACCTAGATTTTCCTCCTCTGCAGTCACGTCACGTCCACCGTCATTAGTCCTCGGAGTAAGCCACACCCCTTTAGGCTGATTTCCATCTCTGTCTTTGCTTGTGAGGTTCCCGCAGTTTGCAGTGCCCACCCATGTTAAATGGTTAATTCGTTTTAATGTTAAACTTAAAGGCCCAGCTGAATTGCACACTTTGAATCTTTCTGGCAGCCGCCCAGTTAGAGTTAAAAATCGCTTCTGAGCGCTCCGTGTTCTGTACGTTACTTATAGCATACATTTGATATTCTGCATTGTGATGTAGTAGTACCTGTTTTTCATTTAGTCCCAGTTTCTCAGCCTCTAACCTCTCCCTGATCGTTTTCTTCCTATTCATTTTCACATCACTTGCATCCGTGCCTTTGCTCTGTCTGTCTTGCTTACCCTCCCCTGCCTCTAATGCTGTTCCTCACTTTAATCTGGCAAACCATTGTTCCTGTGCCTCGCTTTTTCCTTGTAAAGCTTTAAACGATTTTTTTCAAGGCAGAGTTATGTACTCCTTTGCCTATACAGCTGACCCTTGAACACTGCGGGGGAGGGGGAGGTTTAGGGGCCCCAAGCTTCCCCTGAAGGATAACTTACAGTGGGCCCTCCATATGCGCGGTTCCTCTTGATCCAGGTTCCTCCACTTCTTGGGTTCTGCTTGTGCATTCAAAAAAACAGGAATTCTGTAGTACTGTAGTATTTATTGAAAAAAATCTGCCTCTGAGCGGACACACGCAGTTCAAACCCGTGTTGTTCAAGGGTCACCTCTGCGGTAGTAAGGGGCGAAGGCCCACAGGCTAGATCTGGCCCAGTGTCTGTTTTGGGGTATTCAGTGAGCCAAGAATGATTTTTATAGATGAATATTTGCGATCTATTTGATGATAGGAAACACTAACTTTGAACCAGAGTAAGTGAAATGTTTTCCCCCTCCTCCAAAAAGTCCCATTCCTTTCATTCATAAACAAAATATTGAACTTATAATTATTTGGGGCGGTTTCCTTAGTAAAAAATTGGGACGTTTTTCTTTCATGCTATATAAATAACTACATAATATGCTCCATTTTGCCTGTTGGCCTGTGAAGCCTAAAATATTTATTATTTGTCCTTTTACAGAAAAACTTCGTGGACTTGTGCTCTATAGCAGTGTTCATACAATAGATACCACTTTAATGTGACTTTAATTTTGTTTCCCATATAACCCAGCACAGTGCTTCCTTTCCTTTCACAAACATCCTTTGAGCACTTGTTTTTAATCTTTCAGATATGAAATGTTCAATTCAATGGGAAAAAGAGGTCATTACAAATGCAGTGTGATTATGTGCATTGACAGAAATACAGAGTCATGTAGGATTATAGAAGACAAGCCCCAGACCCAGCTTAGGAGGTGACAGGTTTCTTGGAGGATGTGATCCTTGAGTTGAACTTTAAATGATAAATAGGAGGTAGGTAGAAAGAGGTCATTCCTGCCAGAGAGGACAAATGAAGAACAACATTGAGACAAGAAAGAGCATGGTGTGTTAAGGGAATAACGAGGGAAGCTGGAAAGGTAAGCAAGGGCAAGATCACAGAGGGCCTTACATGCCATGTAAAGGAGCTTGCACCTTCTTTTCTGGGCAGTGTTGGGCTTTGTAGCAAAAACCAGATTTGCATGGTAGTTAGGTAACTCTGAAGGCTATTTGGAAGGTAGGTAAGGGAGTCAGGGAGACCTTTAGATGAGAAGATGTGAATTAGAGCAGTGGAGCTAGGTGGAGTGGACATGCCGGAGTTTAGAAAGATTTGGGAGGTAAAATCAGCTCTTGTTAACTATTAGGATGTTAGAAGTGAGAAGGAAGGACAAGTCAAGGCTGATTCCAGATGCCAGTTACCAGCTGAAATGAGGAATATTGGAGTGCGTGAAGGCACTGACCATGTCTGTTTCACTCACCATTGCACCCCAGTGCCTAAAACAGTGTGTCCTACACATTATAGGTACTTCAGTGAACAGAAAACTTTTTAAATCATTGATTGCCGTGTTTCATCAAAGCCTTTAAAATATGTCACACCTATTTATTTTGGTGTTACTGATACGATGTTTTCAGGCTTTTGGGAAAGATGAGTTGCACCACTGAATCATTCCTCTGATATAATTGAATCTCTGTTGCAACTGAATGGTTCTGGAAAGACATTTCGGCCTAATTACATGTCAGTTAAAGTTTTAATTAATTTTTATTGTGTCACTTTAATTTAGAATTTAATTTCAGAATTGCTTTATTCTTGTTTTCTTTCTTACTGTTTAAACATTTTAAAATTAACTTAATTTTAAGCTTCTACATCAGAATATTAGATTTTTATTTTAAGCTTTTAAATTTAATTTTAATCTTCTGCATTAGAATATTAGCTTTGTTTTCTTTTCTCCTTGGCAATTTTAGGCTTTCAGGAAGTCAGGTCCCTAGATTATGTTCTTATAGATTAAATGTCGTTTTAGGTTAATTTCAGGGAACATTTGTATTTGCAGTTTCACCTTAACATTTTCTGTTGTCAGTAAGTGAACATTCTAAGCCAGTGTGTTTCTAAATGCTTTGGCTACTGGGTGGCCGAACCAGATTTATTCCCAGGTGTTGTAAATTGGTCAGTGAGGTGTGGGAACATTTGTGTATAGCCTCTGCCTATAGCTGAGTAGATAGTACACTATGGTAGCCCTATCTGTATTCTTCCTGCTTCCTTTAGATTGTCCCTGCTGTATTAAAATTAAGTGGTTACTGATCACTAATCTATAAGCTACCACACAGCTTTCTGAAAAGATGCAGAGTGAAAATCATAACTATATATAGGTTTATGAATAATAATGTGTTTATAAAATGTTTTCTTTTTCAGACGTGAGGCAGAGTCGCTTTATTTCTAACACCAATTTCAAACTATTTACCCTTGGATAACAGTGCAATTCTATGAAAGTATGGCTGGTTATAAGCCTGTAGCGATCCAGGTATATCCTGTACTTGGTGAAAAAATCACCCAAGATACACTGTACTGGAACAACTATAAGGTAAGTATAGACAAAATTAAGGGAGGGAGGTGTTTTACATTTATGTCAATTTCTTCAGCATATTTTATACTTTGGATATGCTAATAGAGAACTAATAACTAAAAGTAATCTATCAGCAGCTTATAGTTTGGGTGGAAAATTTGATATCTGATATTTTTTTCTTGGAGTTATATAAAAATAAAAATCCATATTCCTTAATCAGCTTAATCATAGAAGTTATCTAGCACAGAATGGATGATTAATCAATGCCAAATGAATTAAATTTTAGAATTTGAATCTCATGAAAGAAGGGTTTTTTTTTTCATTTTTCTTAATCTAAGGAGGAAGTGATGCAAAATTAATTCTTCTAGACTATATGTAAAGGCTAACAAATGATTTTTTTAAAAAAATCTGAACAACTAAACAGAAAAATGGGAAAAGATTGGAATTGGGAAGGTTATAGAAAAAGAAGTTTAAGTGGCCAGTAAATATATTAAAAGAGCTTCAGCTTCACTCATAATTTAAGAAGTGCAAATTAAAAAAATAATTGGATTTTAGATAATAATTTATTGGATAATAAAATTATTGGATAATAATTTGGATACTTTTTCATCTTATATTGGCACAAATGAAAAATTTTGATCATCGTTGCTACTTGAGGGAGGGAAATTGGTGCAGACTTTCTGGAGGGCAATTCTGGCATTATCTATTATGATAAAAATACCTTTTGGTCTTGTAAGTTCCACGGCTTGGAACTTACTCAATGAATATACTCTCCAGAATTTGTGTGTAAAGTATGTTATCTTTATGTAGAAAGATGTTCATTGAAGTGTTATTTGTAATATTAGAAATCTCAGGGACTTCCCTGGTGGCACAGTGGTTAAAAATCCGCCTGCCAATGCACGGGACATGGGTTCAAGCCCCGGTCCGGGAAGATCCCACATGCCGCGGGGTAGCTAAGCCCGTGCACTACAACTACTGAGGCTATGCTCTAGAGCCCGTGAGCCACAGCTACTGAAGCCCGCACACCTACAGCCCATGCTCCGCAACAAGAGAGGCCACCGCAATGAGAAGCCCACACACTGCAATGAAGAGTAGCCCCCGCTCGCCGCAACTAGAGGAAGCCCATGCGCAGCAAAGACCCAACGCAGCCAAAAATAAATAAATAAATAAATTTATTTAAAAAAAAAGAAATTTCAGAAAAACCTGTTTGTTACTAGTGAACTGGTAAATTATGATGAATCTTATAATGGATGATAAAGCTGTTGCTCTTATGCAAAGTTATTAGCTAAGGTGTTAATAAGTGAAGAAAAGGCAAGGTGCAGAATAGCCTGTGTGGTATGATCTTTGTGCCAGTTAAAAAATACATGGTTAAATATGTGCTGGTTTAGGCATGATAATCACAGAAAATTTCACAGCTAAAGAGAAAAAGTGGGGTGTGGCTTTTCAACCATATATTTATTTACTTTAATCGCCACAGAGATTGTCTAGATGATGGGGTTTGGATCTTTTTTGCTTTCTTCATACTTCTCTATTAAATACAACCTAGTTACTAAGAACAAAAAGAAATTGTCCATAAGAAATTATATGCTTAAATATGTCTTACCAGTTGTAACTTTGTTAATACACTATTATTTTTCATTAAGACCCCTGTTCAGATCAAGGAGTTTGGTGCAGTGTCAAAAGTAGACTTTTCTCCACAGCCTCCGTATAATTATGCTGTCACAGCTTCTTCAAGGGTAAATATAATTTTTGTTTTTCTTTTATGTAGTTTATATTTACTACTGGTCTTGAGCCATCTAGTAAAATACTGTGTTTGCTGTTTTTTTTTTTTAATACTGTGTTTTTTATCTTCTTGTAGATTCACATTTATGGCCGATACTCCCAAGAACCTATAAAAACCTTTTCACGATTTAAAGACACAGCATACTGTGCTACTTTTCGGCAGGATGGTAGACTGCTTGTGGCTGGCAGTGAAGATGGTGGCATTCAGCTTTTTGATATAAGTGGCAGGGCTCCCCTCAGGCAGTTTGAAGGCCATACTAAGTAAGAGACAGTTGTTTTGTTTTAATTTATTTTTTATTGAGCTATAATTAACATACATTATATTAGTTTCAGGTGTACAACATAATAATTCACTATTTGTATATATTGTGAAACGATCACCACGATAAATTGAGTTAACATCTGTTACCATACAGTTACAGATAGTTGGTTTTTATGTGTTTTTGTTCTGTTTTGTATTATTGTAAGCTCTACTGGTTTTACAGGCTTTGAAAAAAAGAGTTCTGTGAAGATTATGTACCGTCATGGACTTTATTTTCTGGTTGTTCTGAGACAGTGCTTAACTTGGTTCAGTCCTATGGTCCAGTTTGATGTGGCTCATGAATTTCCTAGAATTGTATGTGACATTTTAGGAAATGTGTGGTTATCTATGGAGATGTCCTGTAGCTTTCATTAACTTCTCAGTGAGTTCTGTGACACGGTTGAGGTTATAAACTGCTGATCTAAAGGCAACCTCACAACTATTAATGACAACTCTAAAGGCTTGGACTATATTAGAGGTTGTTATTTTGAAATCAAGTTGGAAGGTGGATTTTTTTCTACTTGGATTTGGTGTTTTGCCCCTTTATAAATTAAATGGCTAGGGACACTTTTATATCTTTCAGGATTACCAATGTTGTCACTGAAATTTGCTGTTGATTTTAAATCTCAAAAGTGTTTTTTATATTATCAGGATAGTCTTAGTCCATCAGTGAAACATTTTAAATATAACAAGTTCACTTAATATGATCCTACTTAGTGACAAGTGTCCTTAGAATTTTTTAAGAACTACCCATTTTGCAATTTTTCAAATTAAAGTACCTTTGTGCCAACATTTAGAACATTTACTTTCTGTTGTTGATGTGCTAAGTAGAAATGTTAACTTATTAGAAAATATAATTTTAAGGCCACTGTTTAATATTCTTATTAACTTCATAGTACTAGGGGTATATAAATTTTAAATTGGCTTGGGGAAAAATACCTGTTTTAAAGATTTTCTTATTCTCTCATGATTTCTCCCTACAATTACTGAAACTGAGCTGCTTTTTTTTGTTATTTTGGGAAGAAGGGTGTTTGATGTCAGAAGGTGCCAGAAATAATTTTTCCTTGCTTTTTAATATACTGATCCTTGATCTTTCAGAGCAGTTCATACAGTAGATTTTACAGCTGACAAATATCATGTGGTCTCTGGGGCTGATGATTATACAGTTAAATTATGGGATATTCCAAACTCCAAAGAAATTCTGACATTCAAAGAACATTCTGATTATGTGAGGTGTGGATGTGCTAGCAAACTGAACCCAGATCTCTTTGTAACAGGTTGGTGAAATCTTTTTCTTCCCTCCTGAAGTTGGTAATTTTATTGATATACTTTAATATTGCTTTGGGACTCTTGAGATAGAGGAGTTTTGTTTTTTTGTTTTTTAAACATCTTTGTTGGAGTATAATTGCTTTATAATGGTGTGTTAGCTTCTGCTGTATAACAAAGTGAGTCAGCTATACATATTCATATATTCCCATTTCTCCTCCCTCTTGCGTCTCCCTGCCACCCTCCCTATCCCACCCCTCTAGGTGGACACAAAGCACCGAGCTGATCTCCCTGTGCTATGCGGCTGCTTCCCGCTAGCTATCTGTTTTACATTTGGTAGTGTGTATATGTCCATGCCATTCTTTTACTTCGTCCCAGCTTACCCTGGGATAGAGGAATTTTAAAAAGTTTTATAAAAAAAATATGTCTCTGTTTATCCAATTGTTTTATTTTCTTTTTCTTTTGGGGATTTTTTTTTTAATGAAATAAGCTTTTTTATTTTAAGTTTATGACTCAGACTTAAGGCAAGGTTTTTTGTTTTGTTTTATGGCTGCGTTGGGTCTTCGTTGCTGTGGGCCGCCTTTCTCTAGTTGCGGCGAGTGGGCTTCTCACTGCAGTGGCCTCTATTGTTGCAGAGCACAGGCACTAGGCATGCGGGCTTCAGTAGTTGTGGCACACAGGCTCAGTAGTGGCTTGCGGGCTCTAGAGTGCAGGCTCAGTAGTTGTGGTGCATGGGCTTAGTTGCTCCACGGCATGTGGGATCTTCCCGGACCAAGGATTGAACCCCTGTCCCCTGCATTGGCAGGGGGATTGTTAACCACTGTGCCACCAGGGAAGTCCCTGGGGATTGTTCTTATCATCCTCCAGATGTGTTTGGAAACATCTGTACTCTGGTTTTCACAGGTTCTCCAGCAGCCAAGGAACAGAGAGAGTGCAGTTCAGTCTTAATGGGTGCCTGTGCAAAGATTCCCAGGTGACTCAGTAGTGACAGTAGTCAGAAGATAGGAATCATTTAAGATTTTATGTAGGTTAGTGTTTCACAAACAGTCAGTGGTACCAGAGGGTTTGGAAGTACTGTGTCTTCATGAGTATACATATGTCTTTTTAAAATTTCATCTATGCTTCTCCCTTTAAAGTTTATGTTTGATTATGCACACACACACGTATAATTTTTGTTATTTTGAGTAGTGAAACTCACATAGTACAAAAATTGACATTTTAGGGTCATATGATCACACTGTGAAGATGTTTGATGCACGAACGAACCAGAGTGTTATCTCTGTTGAGCATGGGCAGCCAGTGGAGAGCGTCCTGCTTTTTCCCTCTGGAGGTCTTCTGGTATCAGCAGGTATTTCTTTTAAAAATTGCTTTCACCAATATTGTTCGTCTTGAGTCAGATATTTCTTTGTTAGTTACTCCTTATAATTTATCAGTGTGCACTTGAAATGCATGTCTCAGTTTTTGCTCAGACAGTTGATAAGTGGTACAGGCAAGCAATTTTCATTTATTGAGTAGCTAATATGAGCCAGGCACTATGCTATTATAAACGTATTATCTCCAGTCCCCTAGGTGAGCCTACAAGATAGTTTTTCCTCTATTTTGCAAAAGAAAATAAATAAAAGTTTTACGTAATTTGTCCAAGACAAAGTGTTAAGTGGCAGATCTGAAATCTCAGAACTTGAGAGCCTTCATTGTGTACTTAATCTAAAAATCCAGGTCGAACTCCTGTTCATGTTCTTACGTAAGGTAAGAGATCTGCGGCAGCTTTTGAAAGCACAGGTTCTTTCAGATCTAGAATCAGGCTTATCTCTTTTTATGTGACTCTTGATTGAAGTGGCCTCTTACCCAACAAATAGCTGATAGTGCTGGAGGAGAAGATAACGTGGAGTCAAAGGGGCCTTGATACATTTTTTATCAAGTTGGAACTGAGGTGCATTTAAAAAATTATAATGGAAGAAGTAAATTGTCTTTTTTCATTTGTTAAGTCAAAATTAATGTGTTGACATTAGAAGAATATGTAGGTAGTGTGTAGCTTTGTTTTGTTTTGTTTTTTGCTTAATTCTAAAATCCAAATAGAAGTTATCCTGTTTTATATTCTTTTTCCCCAGTACCTATTTGATTTCAAAGTAAGTTGATAATATTGTCAGAGTTACCTATTTTTCTTGCTGTTATTTTGAGAAATGGAAGTACATACAAGTTGAACAGGGAGAGTGGATGCCTGTATGCTAATCTCCGTCGTGTCAGTAGCTAATTGTGTGGCCTTGGGCAATCCTTTAACCAGTATAGACCTTGAAAATGAGAGGTTGGGCCAGATCAGTGGTTTCAAACTGTGATCTCTCTCATGAGCTGCTACATGTGGGGAGACAGGGACTGCAAATTGGGTTCCAGGCGCTTTTACAGTCAGGATAAGTAAGAACTTCATCCCCTCCCACCCCCAGCCCCCCAGCCTCTTTTTCCATTTTACCTACTAGACTTTTGCTTAATATTTCATTGAAAGAAAAGATGCCGTAATAAAAGAATTCTTTTTAAACCCCTGGATTAAATTGCCTTTAAAGATGCTTCCAATTCTTAGAGTAAAAGTTATAGAGTTTCTCAGTTTTGTTGGGATTCACAGAATTTTTAGTAAATGAAATCTGTGTTATTCTTTTCCATGGTTATACAGAATTCCTTTTATAGAATGATTTTATTTTAGTTTTGTTAAAATAAAATCTTTCTTGATTATACTTCTTATTTTGCTAGGCAGTTCTGTGTACTTTATAAATATGAAATTATTTAATCATCACAATAGGTTTTTGTGAGGTAGGAACTGTAATTATCATCAGCCACGTACCCAGTAAATAGTAGACCCAGCACTGAAACCAGGCTGTCTGGCTCTGGAATCCCTCCACTCCATGCTGTGGAGTGTCCAGTGAAGAGTGCTTTTCAGATCTTTTCATAATCAAACTAATGATTATTTCTTTTTATAGGAGGTCGTTATGTTAAAGTCTGGGACATGCTAAAAGGAGGACAGTTGCTAGTGTCTTTGAAAAATCATCATAAAACTGTGACATGCTTATGTCTGAGCAGCTCTGGACAGAGGTTACTTTCTGGCTCACTGGATAGGTTAGCATTTGAATTTTCTTTCTGGATCATTCTTAATGTACACATGTTTACTGCTTTAGGAAATGAGTTATTTCTGCAGTATTTGTGATAGAGTAAATATTCTACCAAATGATTTCCATGAGAAAAAATCTGTTGAGTTGAAAATAGTTTTGACATTTCGTTTACATATAGCAAACTTATTTTCTCCCTTGAGGTAATTTATTGATTTATATACTTGAGGAATTTTACTGAACCATGTGAACATTAATCTTTTAAAAGAATTTCTGTTATTCTGTAGTTTTCTTTTAAAATCATTGTATGTTTGTATATTTTGAAATATTTATAATGAGTATGTATATATTCTAGCTTGTATTCTTTAAAATTTAAAAATGTAAAAATTTCTATAATGTATAGAAATACATATTTCTTTTTTTTTTTTTTTTGGTACGTGGGCCTCTCACCGTTGTGGCCTCTCCCGTTGCGGAGCACAGGCTCCGGACGCGCAGGCT
>NW_006784922.1:545320-559979 GCF_000442215.2 Lipotes vexillifer | reverse complement strand
TTTTTGCGATATGTGGGCCTCTCACTGTCGTGGCCCCTCCCGTTGCCGGACGCGCAAGCTCAGCGGCCACGGCTCACGGGCCCAGCCGCTACGCGGCATGTGGGATCCTCCCAGACTGGGACACGAACCCGTATCCCCTGCACCGGCAGGCGGACTCCCAACCACTGCGCCACCAGGGAGGCCCAGAAATACATATTTCTAAATATTACTATTTTCAGTAGGTATTAGTGTTTCATTAATTAATGTTCTAGAACAGTGCTGTACAATAGAAATATAATGTGAGCTACATATGTAATTTTAAGTGTTTTACCAGTCATGTTTAAAAGCTACTAGGTAAAATTAATTTAATAATTTATTTACTCTAAAATATTATTTCAGTATGTATTCAATGTAAAAATTATTAATGATAGACTAGAAGCAAGTTCAGTATCGAATACATGCCCTTAATACAGTAGTAATACTTTACAGTTAAAGTGAAATAAATATACTTGTGTTTAACAGAAAAATATTTTATACTGCCTCAGTTTTAAAATTTAAGTTGATTAAAATTAAGTAAAATAAAAAATTCCCTTCTTCTTTTTCACTGACCACATTTTAAGTGCTCATTAGCCACATGTGGCTAGAATGATGGCCCAGTTCTAGAATTTACTTATATTTATCTATTGTTGGTCATTTTATTTCCATATTTCCCTTTTTCACTGATATGGAAAACCTTGGTTTTTCAGCATGTTTATTAAAAAGTATACATATTTTAAAAGCTAGAAAATATTTCTAATACAGAGGAACTTACTATGTAAATATATAGCAAATTCTCTGCAATGGTGTTACTAGGCAATTTGGGACTTGATTTTTAGATGTGTCCCTCAAAAGCTAGGTGTAAGTTGGCTCTATTCATAGTAATTCTCAACCCAGAGTGATTTTTGTCCTCCAGGGGGCTGTTTGGCACTATCTGCGGACATTTTTGGTTGTTGTCACAACTTGGGGGTGTAGTGCTGTTGGTATGCAGTGAGTAGAGGCCAAGGATGCTGCTAAACATCTTGCGGTGCCCAGAACAGCCACCATTTCAAAGAATTATCCTGCCCGAAATGTCAATAATGCTGATTGAAGCTGAGAAACCCTGCTCTTTCCGATGAACATTCATGTTGCTTTTTCTTTACTTTCAAGTTTCATTTTCAGGAGACAGTGGTCTATCCTTCTGGTGGCTGGTTGAAGTCTTTTTTTTTTTTTTTTTTTTTTTTAAATTGTCCCTTTTTTTTTTTTTTTTTTTAATACACAATGTATTTATTTATTTATTTATTTATGGCTGTGTTGGGTCTTCATTTCTGTGCATGGGCTTTCTCTAGTTGTGGCAAGTGGGGGTCACTCTTCATCGCGGTGCGCAGGCCTCTCACTATCGCGGCCTCTGTTGTTGCGGAGCACAGGCTCCAGACGCGCAGGCTCAGTAATTGTGGCTCACGGGCCCAGTTGCTCCATGGCATGTGGGATCTTCCCAGACCAGGGCTCGAACCTGTGTCGTCTGCATTGGCAGGCAGATTCTCAACCACTGCGCCACCAGGGAAGCCCAGGTTGAAGTCTTTATGCAAGCATAACAATAAACAGTTCATTTTTAAAAGAGATCCAGTGGTGAATTAGTTTGTAACTAATATTATTAATCATTGTTTTTCTTCATTGTTGTGTAAGTTTTAATATTCATATATTGAGTTTCAAAAAATAGAAATTTTACCTTTTATGCTCATTTCCAAGATGATTTGTGACAAAGCTTTCTTTTTCATTAGGAAGGTGAAAGTATATAGCACAAGTTCCTATAAAGTAGTCCACAGTTTTGATTATGCAGCTTCAATTTTGAGTCTTGCACTTGCAGTAAGTACTTTTAGCTCTTTTTAAAGCTTTCACTAACCTTGCCTGTTAAATGAAACTAAAATGGAATATTAGGGTTTATCTTTGTATTTGTATAAGTATTATTTTCTTCTCACCACATTAGATAATTGCTAGAACATGTAACTTGTCTCAGTAACTAGGCATGAATTCAGATTTAGGTCCCACTCACTGCATAGCTTGAAACTAACTACATTATTGTAGGCATGGTTAACACTAAGGACAGGACCTGGAAAGCAGATAAATCTCTCTTCAGTACATTTACCCCAAGGGTTAAATACTCCAGAAAGTCAAGTTGGCTCTCTGAGCAAAAAAAAAGGAGAATAGGGGGCAACACAATGAAATGTCTCCTTTTCTTTGTTAACTGCTCCTTCTGGAATGTTCATTGTCAAGTTTCATGAGCCATTGAGGAGGAATAGATTTGAATACATTATATAGAAATTGGGAGGGGAAAAGTTATTATAAAATACTTTCTTGACAAGATTGTGCAAAGTCATGCTACCACATCATTCTTTTTCTAGGAAGAGGATGTGGGGAAAAAATTATTTTGAAAGTTTCTTAAGATGTCATTAACTGTGGATTATTATACAATCTGCCAGTGATAGTTTCCAAGTATAATTAAAAGTTCTGTCAATATAATAATATCTTGGAGGAAAAAAATGATTTTATTCTAACTTTTTGTTGGAGTATCTCTATCTGAATGGAACTCTTGTTGAAAGTATGGATAAGTGGCAAACACATTATAAATGGTATTTTGAAGAAAAAGTAAGATGAATTATGAGTTAGGAATATACTAACTTATTTTTCTAATTGCTATTAGCATGAAGATGAGGCAATAGTTGTAGGAATGACCAATGGAATACTGAGTGTTAAACATCGGAAATCTGAACCAAAGAAGGATTCTCTTGCCAGGAGAAGAAGACCTGCATATCGAACTTTCATTAAAGGAAAAAACTATATGAAACAACAGGTATTTATATATTTTGTGTAATTTTTTTTGAAGGTGAAATTTGTTAGAGTATCCAACTTCATCCCTGCGCATTACTGAAAAGTGTAGTTCACGTGACATTTAGCTTCATTTTGCTTTTCTCTACCTCATTTGTCTCCACATTGCTAGATTGGGGACATTAAATTAATAAGTAATGGGAAATAAGAACTGTACTTCTTAATGCCCTGAATCATAACAGTGCTGTGGTGCTCAGAACAGTGTCTTTCACGTGCTGTCTGATTTGATCTTGTAAAGAACCCTGAAAAAGAGTAGAGCCAATAAGATCTCCATTTGGCATCTGAAGATGGAGAAGATGGAGATACAAGGAAGTTGTGTTGATCCAGGGTTTCTTTACCGGGACTAGATGGCAGTTTCTCTGATTCTTGTTTTCTCTTTCTGCTGAATCACTGCTTGCTATGTAAAGAGAATTGCAGTGAGTAATGTTTGCCCAGAACGGAGGTATCGTGTATGTATCGTAAGTTAAAATCACAGGACACTAAGAACACAGTGATGTGGCAGATTATTCCATTTTCATTTAATCGACAGTATGGGCATATGACCATCCTTTATGATACAGTTCAAGGACACCACAGAACTATGAAAAAATACCACTACGAAGAAGTTTATTTTGAATGAAGCTCTAAATGGATATTTGATTTTTCTCTTTAAATTTACTTTTCAATGCAGGATGACATTTTGATCAACAGACCATCAAAGAAACACCTAGAATTGTATGACAGGGATCTGAAAAACTTCCGGATCTCTAAGGCACTTGACAGAGTCCTTGAGGTGAATGAGGAATGTGTGTGTGTGTGTGTGTGTGTGTGTATTTTTTTTATTTTAATTTTAATTTATTTATACTCTTTCTACTTCAAAAAAGTGGATGTAATTTGTGACACACACATATAAATAGGTTGCTAAAATATTGAATATGAATACCCATACTATAGAAAGATGCAGAAACTTAGGCTGTGAATATATACTAGAGTTGAACTTAAATGTATATTCCAGTTTCCTAGAAGCAAGGTAAAAAGGGTAATGGATTGAATTTCATAATTGTTATTATCAGATAAATGAAACATATATATCTATATTTTAGAAAAAATGCACATTTTTTTTCACACTATAGTACAGAGAAATTTATCATGAGTTGTTTTTAGTTTGAACACGAAGAAAAATATAGGAATCATGTGATAGTCTTTATGTCATTAGAAGATGCAGAAATATTCTCAAGCATAGGATTATGTATTAACCCTCTGTAAAAGCCAAAGACATAATAATAAATGCCCACAACTTCTGTACTGTCATTTCAACAAATAGGTAACCAAATACAATTCAAGTAAGAATTCACTTATAATAGGATATAGCTAAAAACCAATTTAGAGCAATGATGGTTAACTTGGTCCATAGATTTCTTCTCTCAAATACCAGTTGTGTCAACTGAGTTTTAATAAGGGCTGGATGGTAATCAATTTTATTTTATTTTATTTATTTATTTTTAACATCTTTATTGGAGTATAATTGCTTTACAATGGTGTGTAGTTTCTGCTGATAGTCTTTATGTCATTAGAAGATGCAGAAATATTCTCAAGCATAGGATTATGTATTAACCCTCTGTAAAAGCCAAAGACATAATAATAAATGCCCACAACTTCTGTACTGTCATTTCAACAAATAGGTAACCAAATACAATTCAAGTAAGAATTCACTTATAATAGGATATAGCTAAAAACCAATTTAGAGCAATGATGGTTAACTTGGTCCATAGATTTCTTCTCTCAAATACCAGTTGTGTCAACTGAGTTTTAATAAGGGCTGGATGGTAATCAATTTTATTTTATTTTATTTATTTATTTTTAACATCTTTATTGGAGTATAATTGCTTTACAATGGTGTGTTAGTTTCTGCTTTATAAAAAAGTGCATCAGCTATACATACACATATATCCCCATATCTCCTCCCTCTTGTGTCTCCCTCCCTCCCTCCCACCCTCCCTATCCCACCCCTCTAGGTGGTCACAAAGCACCAAGCTGATCTCCCTATGCTCTGCGGTTGCTCCCCACTAGCTATCTGTTTTACATTTGGTAGTGTGTATATGTCCATGCCACTCTCTCACTTTGTCCCAGCTTACCCTTCCCCCTACCCGTGTCCTCAAGTCCATTCTCTGTGTCTGCATCTTTACTCCTATCCTTCCCCTAGGTTCTTCAGAACCATCTTTTTTTAGATTCCATATATAGGTGTTAGCATACGGTATTTGTTTTTCTCTTTCTGACTTTCTTCACTCTGTATGACAGACTCTGGGTCCATCCACTTCACTACAGATTGTGTGTGAAGTTTTCATTAAGACTTTTTTTTAGAGCAGTTCTAGGTTCACAGCACAGTTGAGGGGAAGGTACAGAGATTTCCCGTATACTACCTGGCCCACACATGCATAGCCTCCCCCCTTATCAACATCCCCACCAGAGTGGTGCATTTGTTACAATTGGTGTATCTACAAGGAGCTTATTTTTAAAAGAATCATTTTGTTTCTTGCCTTGTCATTACCATGACTCAAAACTGGGAAGAAAAAAACCTGTTTAAACTTGGTAATTGTTAGTGAGTTCCAAGACTATGATTTTTCTCTTGTACTGTCTTGTCTGCTCATGTTGACTCTGAAAAATTTTCTAGCCCAGTTGTGCAATAAAGACGCCTGAGATTACAGTTTCCATCATAAAGGAGCTAAATCGAAGAGGAGTCCTTGCAAATGCCCTTGCAGGTCGAGATGAAAAGGAAATCAGTCATGTTCTTAATTTTTTGATAAGGTATGTTTTATGTCTATGAAGCACATGTATTTTGCATCTGAAATTTTATCTCCAAATTTACTTTTAGTTTGAGCTTTGTAAAGAACTGACAGAACAGTTTAGTAAATCTATTTTAAGGATTTTTTTTCTTTAAGTTTGCAGGTTTCAGTAAACAATTTTTGCTTTGTAGGAATCTACCCCAGCCAAGATTTGCCCCTGTTTTGATTAATGCTGCCGAAATAATTATTGGTAAGTAGCTGTTAAAACCTGAAAAATTGTAGCATACTTGCAGAAGTAGACATGTCAAATAATGAAATCAAATAGATTGATATACCTTGTCTTTATCAGTTCTCCAGTGAAGACTTCATGGAGAAAACAAACAATAGTAGTAAATCAGTGCATTTTAAAGTGGGAGTAAAATGTTTACAATGGATTGGCTTTCAGTTGCTGGCACCAGGGTTATTACAATTTAAAAAGTTGTTTCCTTAAATACTTCCAATGACCATGACTAATTTTTTTTTTTTTTCAAAGAGCACAAACTGTATTTTCAAGAACAGAAAAAAATCTCTAGTGCTGAAAGATATAGTAAAAAGCAGGCCTCTGACTGTTGTGGCCTCTCCCGTTGCGGAGCACAGGCTCCAGACACGCAGGCTCAGTGGCCATGGCTCACGGGCCCAGCCGCTCCGCGGCATGTGGGATCTTCCCGGACCGGGGCACGAACCCATGTCCCCTGCATCAGCAGGCGGACTCTCAACCACTGCGCCACCAGGGAAGCCCCCATGACTAATTTTCAATGGGAAAATGAAAATAAGTCAGAACCTTAACACTGTACTTTCTTTAATTATTTCTTTTTGAAATACGTTTTTCAGATGGATTGTTTACTTTATGTAAAACATAAGTTGTAAAATAAGTACATATTTTTCAATGTCTTTTATATTTAATATTTTGTACTTTTTCTAAATATTGCTGTTCATGTATTGTTTAGAAAGATGTTTCTAGTAAATGTGTTTCCTCTCTTTCTAGATATATATCTACCTGTGATTGGTCAGTCACCTGTAGTTGATAAAAAGTTTTTGTTACTTCAAGGACTTGTAGAAAAAGAAATTGATTACCAAAGAGAACTACTAGAAACCTTGGGGATGATGGATATGCTTTTTGCTACCATGACAAGGAAAGAAAGCACTTCTTTGTTGCAGCATAATACATCTGATGGATTTCTAGAGAACAAGAAGGTTGAATCATAGTGTGTGCTTAACAGGACACATAAGAACTCGTAACTTGGAATAGATTTGATGCGGTTGACTACTGGGAGGAGAATCTCTTTGATACATTTAAAAAAACTATTTACAGAAGCAATTTTATGGAAGAGACTGGAATAACTATGCTTGGAAAATAAGAACCTGTTTTTAATTATGGTTTTCCATGTGCTATTTTGAATTATCTCCTGGCATCTTCAGCTGGAAGATGTTTTGGCCATAGTGTATGTCCATCTTGGACAAATTGACATTAATTTTTTTTTTTTTTTTTTTTGCGGTACGTGGGCCTCTCACTGCTGTGGCCTCTCCTGTTGCGGAGCACAGGCTCCGGACGCGCAGGCTCAGCGGCCATGGCTCATGGGCCCAGCCGCTCCGTGGCATGTGGGATCTTCCTGGACCAGGGCACAAACCCGTGTACCCTGCCTCGGCAGGTGGACTCTCAACCACTGCGCCACCAGGGAAGCCCGACATTAATTTTAATACAGCAGAGTTCTGTTTCAGCATTTGAGTAGGCATTCAGAACTCTGGAGAGGGTTTCAACTAGGAATCCTGCCAAAGGAACAGGGCTTTAGTTCTCCCTTCTATCCTGGAAAAACTACAACAACAAAACAAATGGCAACAACAAATAAATTATTTCTTCACTCTAATCGGGGCACTTCGGATTCCCAAGCCCCAGCTGAGTTTGCCTCCCTCTCCTTGATGCCATCCCTTATCCCAGGCCATGTGTTCCACCTAGCTGGTAATTGGGCTGTATCTGTTCCAAGTGTGGCAGATTAGTGGCCAGCTCTGAATAATTGACCCTAGTTTGACCTGTATTCAGAGAGTGTGATGAGGCAGATTTGAATACTAAAAATTGTGCTCACCAGCCCATGGTTCTTTTTCTTTCTGTAATCTTGACTGTGCTCCTCAGAACAAGGTCTGCAGGTAGGCCTTACAGACCATGTTTTTCCTCTTCCCCAAATATGCAGCCTTTCTACCAGCTTTTCAACTTGCTTCAGGTCAGCAGAATGATAAAATTTGCCATGTCTCGTGATTAATAGCCTTTCCGCGTTTTTATACATATTGATATATTTGGAGTTTATCTTGTAGCTGTCTGCCTCTGAAAACCATTTGATCTGTGTTTAGGTTTTTTTTTTTTTTTCCTCAAGATCATTTTGTGTTTCAGAACCCCAAGCCAGAGTAGCTTGTTTTGGAAAATACTTGTGTTTTTAAAAAACAGTTCAATGTAAATCACATTTTTTTATAAAGAAATTCATATTTTCTTCTTGGCTTTCTGAGATGTTTCAATTCCTGATGGATAGTCACTGGTTACTGATTCCTAGCACACTGATTTTACACTTGCTACCTTTTCCACCTTCCCCTAGTTCCTTAAGTAGTTAATTATCTGTAAGGAAATGTCAGGCCAAAGAATTCTTAAAGGAAGATTTTGTAATTGCAGTCTCCTCTTAAAATTTCATTTCTGTGAATTCAGAGATACATATATACATATATATATACATATATATATACATATATATGTATATATATATATTTTTTTTCTTTGCGGTACGCGGGCCTCTCGCTGTTGTGGCCTCTCCCGTTGTGGCACACAGGCTACGGACACGCAGGCTCAGCGGCCATGGCTCACGGGCCCAGCCGCCCCGTGGCATGTGGGATCCTCCCGGACCAGGGCATGAACCCGTGTCCCCTGATTCTGCAGGCTGACTCTCAACCACTGTGCCACCAGGGAAGCCCTCAGATATATTTTTTTAGAGCAGAAAAAAATATTCTTATGTTCTGATGAGGACATATGCTCAAACAGAGGGTCTGGTTTCCCCCTCATGAATTGATTTAAGCAATCATGAAGCCCAGTGGCTTATAAGAAACCAGGAGTTTGCTTCCCTAAGTAATTATGAGATTAGTCAAGGTTAGAAACTGTGTCTTCATGTTAAGAAGGGTAATTTATTTAAATAAATTTAAAGCTTTTTAAAAAATTTAACTTCATAAATATGCTGATTGGATACTATCAATAGTAAGAATGAAAGGTTAAAATTCTACCAAAAAACTAACTGTCATCAACTCACATGTGACAAGGGTTTTCCCATACATTATTTTATTTGATTCTCACCACAGCCATCCAAGGTTGGTATTCTCATTTATCACTGAATTTACTACAGTAGTTAATTCACCCTTGAATTCCCCCAAGCTTGAGTTCCTCATGCCAGCACCCTGAACTGGCCTGCCTGCTGGGGCCCAAACCATTCATTCCCTTTAACAAAACTTCACAGAGTGCTGCTGTTTTTAGATGAAATAGTAACGATTAGAGATTTTCAAAAAGGTTAGGAAACAATTCCCATAGCCATCATTACTTCAGTGTTAAGTTCAAGAATAGTTTTTTATAGTCATTGGGACAAACGGTAGTATTTGCTATTTGAAGTAGCATTGGAACATACTTGGCGTATTACAGTATATGTAACACTGCCTTCATTTCCAACTTACAGTGCCTAACAGATTTTTAGACTCGTAAATTTTCATTGAAATGTATTTTAAGATCTTAGAGAGCCTGCAGAAATACTGAAATATGTCAGAGAACTTAGTCACTGTACATTTAATTTATTTATAAGAGTTAAGTACTTGGGAAGGTTTTGCTTCTTGGGTCAAGCATTTGAAGTGCTATTTATAAGAAAATATCTTAAAAGTATAAATGCTGTTTAAAGGACTTTGGGTTGTAAATGGGATTGTTTAAAGAAATTTAGTCTGTTCAGCTTAAATCAACTATCAAACATTAATTAAAAGCCCCATTTAAAATGATTATTAAAATATAGTCATTTTTTGAATGAAATGACAGACTGTATGCTGGTGGGGATAATCCCTCTAGAGAGAGGGGGAAACTGATGATTAGAGTAGAGAGAGGGGACCGATTGCTGGAGCAGTGTGCTTGGAAGGGGGCATGGGACTGAGCGCCCAAATGGAATGGTTGGCTTAGACAGCAAATGAATAGTTTGGGCATAGTTCAAGAGGGAAGGCAGAAGATATGGCACAGATGTAATTAGGTGTATAGCTGTGGTGCTGGGGGTTTGTGGAAGTTCTTTACTAAGTTCCTTTATGGGAAAAAACCACCAACTGAAACAGGTTAGAGAAGGAGGAGTTCAGAGGTTAGAAAGTTTGAGGAGAGAACAAAATGAGTACTTCTAGGGAAGGTCAAGGGCTCATACTCTGGAGCCCTCTGCCTGGTTTTGAATCTTGGCTCAGCCACTCGCTAGCTGTGTGCCTTTGGTCAAGTTGTTTTACCATTTTGTATTTCATTTTCTTCATCTGTTAATCAGACAAACAAAATCACAAAAAGTGCTTGTGAGAATTGAGTTAATACCTGTAAAAGTAACCTAGAATATTTCTGTTGTTCACTATTGTTGGGGGAATGGATGGACTAGAAAAGGAAGTAGCATTACCGGCAGCACTAAGGCCCACGTGAGGTTAGTGCCATGGACTTAAAGTGGACTGTAGCTCACCATTACTCCACGAGGTGGCAGTATTACTTCAAAAACCATGAGAAACCAGCTTTTTCCACAGCCCTTTCTCTGAATCAGTTTGGTGTTGCTGAGTCATAAGGTGAGTTCTCTCACAAAACAATCAAGATATTTGGTTATTGTAATGTTGACACAGTGGGTTCAAAAGTCATTGATAATTATTACTAGATGCTAGCCAGAAATACGGAAATAAAATCTAACCAACGACCATTTTGAATTAAAGATTAAACTTTTCAACGTTGTAGAATAATGGAAAGAACACGAGCTATGTGTTCCTGGGTAAGTCCCAGCTGCCCTGGGCCTCAGCTTCCTTATCTGTTAAATGGGGCTAATATCACTTCCCTTGCAGGATTGTTGTGAGGATAAATACAAATACGAAAGTGTATTACCTGCTTTACTGTGTTTTTTCACATGTTTGTGACTATGGAAAATCTACTTGCCCTTCACTATTTGGGAACTTTTTCTTAGCTTTTCTGATTATTAACATCATTTGGATCATTTAAGGGTTGGGTTGAAGTTTTCTATTATACTAGTATAAAGGATGTTTTTAAAATAAATTAATTGCATACACTATTAAATAAGGGGTGTAACTGATTTGAGAGAGACTGCTTACAAGCATTTTGAAAGTAAATGGTATGATTTGCATTAGTTACAAATAAGACAGTAACCACTTATTCATGAAAACAAGATGTGAGTTCCCATTGGATCATTAGTGTTATAGTAGAAATTTTAAGCAGAATTATGTCTCTAAACACATATATTAATGCAAACTTCCCTTTATTCAAATTAACTATATTAGCTGTGACTGTGTGATGGCTGTATTGATCAAAAGGTTGAAAATATGAACTGTGTTAATCTAATGAGGGTTGGCAATTTTTCTATAAACATTACTATAAAACACTGAACTCATAAGATTTTAAAAAAATTTTATTTATTTTTGGTTGCATTGGGTCTTCATTGCTGCGTGCAGACTTTCTCTGTGTTGAGCAGGGGTTACTCTTCATTGCGGTATGTGGGCTTCTCATTGTGGTGGCTTCTCTTGTTGTGGAGCGCACGGGCTCTAGAGTCCACAGGCTTCAGTAGTTGTGGCATGCAGGCTCAGTAGCGTGGCTCATGGGCTCTAGAGCGCGGGCTCAGTAGTTGTGGCACACAGGCTTAGTTGCTCCAAGGCATGTGGGATCTTCCCAGACGAGGGCTCGAACCCGTGTCCCTTGCATTGGCAGGCGGATTCTTAACTACTGTGCCACCAGGGAAGTCCCTCTCATATAAGATTTTTTTCAAGGTTTTTTCTTAACTGAGTTATAATTGACATTATATTAGTTTCAGGTACACTAACAGAGTGTTACCAATTAAAAAAACAAAAACAAAAACCAAAACAACTCAAGTCAAAAGCAGTTTCCTCATAGGAAACAAGTGGGAAGCAGTAATCAGATTTTTTCTTTTACTGTTGTCCCCTTAGAATAAGACTTTGAGGTCTATGTGCCTAACTCATTCTTATCTTTCAGTAGGAAGAGGTCTAAGTGATAACAAAGAATTGAGAAAATGAAACAGCCAGTTGCAGTGAAATTTGTTGATAGTAGCATATATGAACTTCCTTATTCTGTAATTTCTAGGAGAATATTATGAGCTCATATACATGATTTTCTACCATGACATTATTACCCATAAACCTACACGTAACCTAGTGGTTTTATTTACTTATCTTGTGAGTGCATTACAAGTTATTTAAGATAGTGCAAGTCAGTGCATTATTAATGGTAGGAAACTCTCTGGTCAACTTTTAAAGAGGACCTTGTATAATTCTGCTTTAACAATAAGTATAAGGGTAATCAAAACTGGAAAGTTATGGACAAGAATAATAATAATGATTAATACTAATAATATACTTACTAAGTCACTGTTCTCACCAATGTACATATACTAATTTATTTAATCTTCACAACAACTCTGGAGTTGGTACTGTATCAAAATTAACAGTTTTTTGCAAATATGTATTTCTAAAATGTGTGAAGTTAATACAGGTTAAACACAATGAGAAACAGTGTAACTATGTGAGATCATGGGTATGTTAATTAGCTTGGTTTTAATAATCACTGTACATCAAATCATCACACTGTAGACCTTAAACATATACACTCATATTTGTCAATTTTACCTCAATAAAGCTGGAAAAAAGAAAGAATAAGCCACTTTAAAAAGTAAAAAGAAACAAAGAACAAGAAGTAACCACAAATGCTGAGGAAATTTAAACAACTTAGAAGAGTATTTGACAAAACTTTATTCAAATATATTCTAAAAGCTGGATTACATGGATGCTTTTCTTGAAAATGTAAATGAACAAAATAGGTCCCAAAGAGACTGGAGATTAAAGCAACACTGAATAGGGAAGTAATTGAGAAGGTAATCTGAGGAGCTCTGGACTCAAATGTATTAGTAAATTCTTTCAAGATTTCAAGGAGCAGAAACTTCTAATGTATTTAAACTGATCTAAAACTTAGAGAAGAAAACTTCCAACACCATTTTCTGAAGCCAGCACAACACAAACATAGACCTGACAAACCTCTTTTTGGTAGGTTGTACTACTGTTAAAAGTATTGCTGCCCCTCCTGGGGTACAGGTTGCAGTTCTTCGGACCACAGGCATCTGCCTTGCCTCTAGGACTCGAGGGCCTCCTGTGGTAGGATGACATATCCCCACTCTGTGGAAGTCAGGTGTGGTCATGCAAATGCAACTTGCCTTGGCCTATAAAATAAGGGCAGAAGTGACATCAAGCCACTTATAAGCAGAAGCTTTCAAATCCAGTTCATGGTTCACCAGATCTCACTTCTCTTGCCATGAAGACCAGCAACGTGCCAGATCAACTGCTTTATCTACCTCATCCCAGAGGGAAGACGACATGGAGAAGAGACACAGTGGATACATGAGTAAGATTTAAACCTGTGATACTCTAAGCTACTGAGATTTGGGGATTGCTTGTTATCACAGCATAAGCCAGCCTATCCTGATTGATACAGTCCTCTCCCCCACAAAAGAACATGGTAAATTCACTTATGAATATCTGTGTTAAAATCTTCAATTAATAAGAAAAATATTTCAGGCATACATTGTAGGAATAATATACTTCCAACTAAGAGCTCTGAACAGGTAAGTATGTTCCCCACTGAAGACTCGGAGACCTCTCACTTTAGGTGTGTGTGCTTCCCAACTAAAGAAAAGGTAACATGGTTTAGTTTGTAAAATATGTAAGCAGCTTTGTCCTCTCTCTCCCCCCATCTATTGTGTCAGTATCAAAAAGGAGTTAAGGATTTGAAAGCTTCATGGTAGCAAAAACACCCTTGAGTGGGAAAATATATTTCAGCTGAGATATGCATGAAGGATATACTAAATGAAAGTTCCTAGGGCTCATGCCTTATACAATTTCAGGGTGCAATTCTCCCTATGAAGGCGTAAGAAGTGGATATTACTCCCATTTTTCAAGAGGAGAAACTGAAGTAAACAGGGAAGCTCCAATTTGGCCTCAAATCACCAAGTTAGTTCCTGATGCCATTTACTTGCTGATGTTTTCTTATTTTGTTAAGAATAAATCTACCATTGCCCAAGTCAGTGAGTTTCTAGCAAAGATACTCTAATGTTTACTTCAGGCTTTTTCTTAAGTGTTAATGGATGTGATGATTTCTAAGTCATTAAAAGATGAGTACATCAAGCTCTTGCAAAGAACCCCAGGTAACTGGTTGACCTTGTAAATAAAACATTATCTCTGCCGCTGCTATAAGCAGGCCATGTGATCGATGATAAATTTCTTAGAAAACAGGACATGGAGGTCATTTGATAGTCAGAAGAACACTCGTGTTTAATGTTCAGCTCAACCAATATAAACTGTTATGTTAATAGTCTAAATAGTAACCTGGATTAGTTCATCTCTGGATTTCTTTCTTAGCAGTATAGGAGATAAGAATATGAATCTCCTATGGGGCTTCCCTGGTGGTGCAGTGGTTGAGAGTCCGCCTGCCAATGCAGGGGACACGGGTTCGTGCCCCAGTCCGGGAGGATCCCACATGCCACGGAGCAACTGGGCCCGTGAGCCACAATTGCTGAGCCTGCGCGTCTGGAGCCTGTGCTCCGCAATAAGAGAGGGAGTGATAATGAGAGGCCCGCGCACCGCGATGAAGAGTGACCTCCGCTTGCCACAACTAGAGAAAGCCCTCGCACAGAAACGAAGACCCAACACAGCCATAAATAAATTAATTAATTAAA
>NW_006784922.1:526552-545029 GCF_000442215.2 Lipotes vexillifer | reverse complement strand
GGGCTTCCCTGGTGGCGCAGTGGTTGAGAGTCCGCCTGCCAATGCAGGGGACACGGGTTCGTGCCCCAGTCTGGGAGGATCCCACATGCCACGGAGCAACTGGGCCCGTGAGCCACAATTGCTGAGCCTGCGCGTCTGGAGCCTGTGCTCCGCAATAAGAGAGGGAGTGATAATGAGAGGCCCGCGCACCGCGATGAAGAGTGACCTCCGCTTGCCACAACTAGAGAAAGCCCTCGCACAGAAACGAAGACCCAACACAGCCATAAATAAATTAATTAATTAAATTAAAAAAAAAAAAAAGAATATGAATCTCCTGGATCCATCCTGGAAGGACAGTGGTGAGTACAATATTTAAAATTTGAGTGGTGACTCACTTAAATAGTAATTGACAAAAGGTTGAATGGATAAGAGAAGTAAGCTGTGAGAAAACAGGGTCCATACCTGCCTTATGTATAGGGTTTGGCATACAGGAGGTGCTAAATAAATGTTTCCTGCTTGAAGGGTGAATTCTGAGAGGCAAATGTCAGACTTGAGATGGAGGTGAGCAGGGCTACCAGAGTGGGAGGTGGCTTGCTCCCTCAGGGCTAAACAAGGAAATGAGTTTTCTAGTTCTCTCTTGAGAACTAGATAAAAATGAAAGCTTCAAGGACAGAAGGCTTCAAAACCCTATGGTTTTTATTTTATTATTTTTTTGTTTTGAAATCATTTTAGACTTACAGAAAAGTTCTAGGAATAGTGCCGCTTCCCCCAACTTCTCCCAAAGTTAACAACAGTACAAGTATCAAAACCAGGAAATTAACATTGGTGCAGTGCTACTAATGAAAATATGCCAGTTCCTCCAGTTTTCTCCCTGATGTCCTTTTTCTGTTCTAGGATCCAGTTCAAGATCCTACCTTGCATTTAGTTTTGTGTCTCCTTAATCTCCTCCAATCTGTGATGGTTCCTTAGTCTTTCCTTGTCTTTCATGACCTTGAAACTTTTGATGAATCCTGGTCAGTTATTTTGTAGAATGTACCTCAGTTTGGGGTTGTCTGATGTTTTCTCATGATTAGAAACACGTTACAAGTTTGGGGCAAGAATATCACAGAAGTGATATTGTGTCTTTCTCAGAGTGTCATGTCAGATCTTCCTGATGTCCATATGTTTCATTACTGGTGACTCTAGCTTTGATCCCTTAGTTAATTAAGGCATTTCAGGCCAGGTTTCTCCACCATTAAGTTATTATTTTTCCCTTTGTAATTGAGAAATATTTAGGAGCGATACTTTGAGATTATGAAAATATCCTGTTTTGGCTTAAGCTTTCGCTAACTTCTCCCACTAATAGTGGTTTCAATTTGCATTTCCTTGATGATCAGTGATGTTGAGCATATTTTCATGTACCTGCTGGCCATTTGGATGACTTCTTTGGAAAAATGTCTATTCAGATTTTATTCGGATCCATTTTCAGTCAGATTCTTCTTTTTTTTTTTTTGCTGTTGAGTTGTATGAGTTCTTTATATATTTTAGATAGTACCCCTTTTATCAGATGGATGCTTTGTCAATATTTATGGACAAGCTCCTTGTGAGGGGTCAGTAAGGGAAGGATCTGTAAAATTCCTTTCTAAAGCTGGTTTATTACTAAATCCTACTTCGAAATGTTATCATATAAGTAATATGATTGCTGCCCAGAAATGCAAATGATTTAATTTCTGTATGCTATGAAGTTTTCATTCAAACGTGTAAGTTCTTAACCTGTGGACCACGAATGGGGCTTTGGTGGAGTCAAGAACCCCCTGAAAGGTAAATTCACAATTTGGCAAATGTGTATTATTTTGGGGTGAAAAATCTGAGCTCTTTTTCAAATTCTCACATGTGTCTGTGACCTCATTCCCTCTACCCCCTGAAGCCGTAATACTTTAACCAACCTAGTGGACAAACATAGGTCATTCTTTTGTACTTACTCAAACTTGATATGCTGGGTTTGGCGACATGTATAGAGGAGGACAGAATAAACTTTAATTCAAACTGATCATTTTGGTTGGAGGAAAACACATTCACACAATAGATGAAAGAGGATAAGCTTCCTTTTCATGTTGCCCGCCACACAGATTTGGATCAGCGTTGTGCCATGAGGCGTGTTTGACTTATAGAGAAACAATTACATTCTGATGCCAACAAAAAAAGCAAATACGTGTTTGGTGTGGTTAATGATACTTTCCCACTGAGGCTTTAATCTTGCGGTGTGATGTTTGCTTATTACGGTTTATACAATTTGTCATGCAGTCAGTATCAAAGGCGAAAGTCAACCTGCAGCATGTTAAAAGTTTTACGGAGCACCATTTGCATTCTTCCCTCAAACACTCCTCCCCTGTTTCTTAAGACAGCTCATAACGTGTGAAGGAAGAATGCAATCTTTTCTACTAAGGAATGTTTTAATGATGGTATTTTGTATTTGTCATCAAAGCCATCTTAAGGGTGCATTTTAACAGTGCTGCAATGACTGGCAAAACAAATATATCCTGAGCTATGCAAGTGTGATTGGGGCAGAGGAGCAGTGAGAGAGTGATGGCAAATGAGATTTGTTCATAATACGTTTAGTAAACTGGGGTATATCATGAGTGTTCTAGGGGGTCAATAGAAATTATTTATAAAATTGTTAATGGAAATCATAAAAGAATATTTTTTATCTATAATATAGCCAAATACAAAGTTTTACAGAGAAGTTGTGAAAAGCACGCTAAAACAAGCACATCGGACACAGTGCACCTAAAGGAAACTTCATTAATATAAAACATATTTATTAAACTATGAAGCACAAAAAAAGGAAAAGAGGCAACAATTGTTAGGCATCTAGAATCTCAGAATTTCAAATGTCCCACAAGGAGAATTCTACAAGTCACTTACTGTCCCTGGGGAAGTTTAGTTCCTATGGCTTCCCTCCTGGCTCTGGGGTACTGCGAAGGGCCAGTGACATTCACTCCACGGGAGCAGGCTGTACACTGCTGGCATTAGAGCTTTCATGAACATCTGTCAGTTGACCTTCTGTTTGCTCAAATGACTCTTATCAGGGCATCCAGTACTGTGTTCGACACTAGGGGCTCACAAAAAAGATGAGTAAGACATGCCCTGTCCCTAAAGACCTTCGAATCCAGAAGGGAAGACATAAACAATAATGAAGGCTACTATTTTACTGAGTTCTTTTTTTTTTTTTTAACTTTTTATTTATTTATTTATTTTTGGTTGTGTTGGGTCTTTGTTTCGGTGTGGAGGGCTTTCTCTAGTTGCGGTGAGCGGGGGCCACTCTTCATCACGGTGCGTGGGCCTCTCACTGTCGTGGCCTCCCTTGTTGCGGAGCACAAGCTCCAGACGCGCAGGCTCAGTAGTTGTGGCTCACGGGCCTAGTTGCTCCGCGGCATGTGGGATCTTCCCAGACCAGGGCTCGAACCCGTGTCCCCTGCATCGGCAGGCGGATTCTCAACCACTGCGCCACCAGGGAAGCCCTATTTTACTGAGTTCTTGCTGAGTACTAGGCTCCAGTCCTCACTACAATCTGAAAAATATGTGTAAGATTCATGTTACAGTCTTCACTTTAATGGTAACTGAAGCATATCTTTGAAAGTTAAAGTAACTTGCTGGAGGAAAATAGATAGCAAGGGGAAAGTCAGGTCCTCCTGATGACAAAGCCCATGCTGCTCTTTCTACTCAGTCACATCCCCTCTTAACTGGCACCATAAACAATCAATTAAAGCACAAGGTGATAACTGTTGTTATAGTAGTGTCTTCAACATACCATGGGCATATGGGTGAGAAGGGAGAAAGGCTGACTTCTGTCATCATATGCAGACCAGACGTCTACCCTATATTGGTAGTATAAGGGGTACATGGATAAGTGTTACTAAATCTTTTTAGAAAATAGGAGAAGGTTCCAAGTTTCTGAATGGAGCAGGGCCGCACGTTTCTGTAAGTTCAGGTATGTAACTACAAAAGTATAAATTAGCTACGTAAAATTTTTTTTTAATATAATTGTGGAAAAATATACCTAACATAATATTTACTATCTTAACCATTTTAGGTGTACAGTTCAGTAATATTAAGTATATTCACTTCATTGTGTAACTAATACATTAGCTACTTTTAAAAGTAGCTATTAGTGTTTCTCATTTATTTTTAAATTTACTTCTTCTATGCTTTTAAAGCTCCATTTAAGTTTATTCATTTTTCTACCTGTTTCTTTACAGATGATAGGTAATTTGCTAATTTCTTTCTCCCCTTTTCCAATGTAAATTCTTTTATCTGCCTTGTTTTCAAAAACCTTTATAGTCAGGCTTCCCTGATGGCGCAGTGGTTGACAGTCCGCCTGCCGATGCAGGGGACTTGGGTTCGTGCCCCGGTCCGGGAAGATCCCACATGCTGCGGAGTGGCTGGGCCCATGAGCCATGGCCGCTGAGCCTGAGCGTCCGGGGCCTGTGCTCCGCAACGGGAGAGGCCACAGCAGTGAGAGGCCTGCATACGGCAAAAAACAAACAAACAAACAATACAAAAAACAACAACAACAAAAAAACTTTATAGTCTAACCTAATCACTTGGCAGAGATGGTTAATGGTCCTTCTTTACTCCTGGAAATCTTGTATTAATAGGAACATCAATGTGCCCAGCTTAAAAAGCGTACATGTTTCCAGCCTCCTGTAATTGACAGGGGTAGCCAATGAGATGTAAGTAGACATTGTTGGGTGCAGATTCCAGGAAACTCTTCAAAAGAGCTTGGCTGGACTGGGAGGTATGTCTCTTTTCCTTGCTCCTTCCTTCTTCCCGCTGTGTAGAGCATAGATATGATGGCTCACGCTACAGCGACCATCTTGCAGTTATGAGGCTACCTTGAAGATTGGAAGCAGTGCTAAAGATGGTGAGGCAGGAAGGGAGGAGTCTGAGGCCCTGATGATGATGAAGCCTCCTTTCACATGAAAGAAAATTAAACCTCTATCTTATTTAAGCCACCGTTAAATAAGTAGCTTAAATAAGCAGCCAAGCCCAATGCTAACTAACATGATCCCTCTAATCTCAATGGGCTACTGTCCTCACCTTTGCCTGAATTCTGCATGCTTATTGGGATCCATGTCTTTACTCTTATTGGCTGTTTGGCTTGTAATGGTCTCCTTTCTGCCTTTATGATGCTTCAAGTCTTATTTCCTTCATGAAGCCTCTTTGGCTACTCCAGTCTTCATAGGTCTTTGCCCTCCCAGCTCCCAGGCTTTGACATTCTACACAATTGGACAGGAGGCTATACCACTGAGCCCTGGTCACTGCTGGCCATCTGTATGAGTCTACGTTCCTAACTCTAACATAAACTCCTGAAGGGCCTGGCAATGCCTTTTACTGCTTGTGTTCTTCATCTGGGTCTTCCTCTAATTAGGAATTTCATTTTCTTTTCCTCCTGACCCCTGATAATCTTCCCAGAGATATTGTAAAGGGAAAAACTTCTTTTTCCTTCCCATAATATTGTAAATAATTTACTTATTGCTTTTGATTTTTAGAAATTACTGAAGAAACATATAAACATTGTAAAAAAAAAAAAAGGCCACGATGTAGATGTATGTAAATGCAAAGTTGAAGGACTATTCATCTAACCCCCCAATCCTGCTCCTCTCCCAAGAGATAACTCCTATTAACAGTTTCTTTAGTAACTCTTTAGCTGCAATTTGCAAACATATATTGATCTTTAAACATTTTATTTATTTTTCAAATATAAAGGGGCTCCCCGTAATAATACTGTTCTACAACTGGCGTTTCTCACTTAGTGCCAGAAGCTGGACATATTTCCATGTTAGTACATCTAGAACCGTTTATTATTTTTTAAACAACTACATAAGTATAGGTGTTCCGTAATTTATGTAACCAAACAACCATGAACAATTAGGTTGTTTCCGATTTTTGCTCTTACAGAAATGTTGCACTAAGCACAATTGTGTATGTATCTTCATGCCCTTGCATATATCTTTAGGATAAATTCTTAGAACAGACTTATGTTTTTCTGAATTCAGAGCTTAAAAAAATGTATCTTTGATACTTTCTTTCACTCTCTTTTTAGTGGTATGTTGAATATGTGAGCTTAATCCTTAAAAATTTTACTTTTGATTTCATATTTTCTGTGCATTTGCCTTCTCTTTCTTTTTTTAAAAATTGAAGTGAAGTTAAAAAAAAAATTGAAGTATATGGGGTGGGATAGGGAGGGTGGGAGGGAGGGAGACGCAAGAGGGAAGAGATATGGGAACATATGTATATGTATAACTGATTCACTTTGTTATAAAGCAGAGACTAACACACCATTGTAAAGCAATTATACTCCAATAAAGATGTAAAAAAAATAATTTTACTATGAAGAAGCATGTATTTCTAAAAATTATGAAATGTATTCACAAATTTGCTAATCTAGAGAATGCTAGTGTAATAGTTCACAACTGCTTACTAAGTTTTCACTATAAATTAAGGTTTCTAAGGGTTAGAATTCTAATATATGCAATTAAAAATAATAAGAAATAACTGTATGCAAGGAAAATTGGATACGTTTTTTGTTTTGAAATGGGTTTTTTTATTTTGGTTAAAAGGGTATGAAGTATGGAGATACATTTTGTTGAGGGAAATAAAAGTGATTTTGCTCTAAAGTAAAAAAAAAAATAAATTGAAGTGTAGTTGATTTACAATGTTGTGTTAGTTTCAGGTGTACAGCAAAGTGATTCAGTTATATATATATAATATATAATTTATATATACTATATATATATACTTTCTCAGATTCTTTTCCATTATAGGTTATTAGAAAATACTGAATATAGTTCCCTGTGCTATACAGCTGGTCCTTGTTGGTTACCTATTTTATATACAGTAGTGTATTTCTGTTAATCCCAAACTCCTAATTTATGCCCCCCCCCCGCAATTCCCCTTTGGTAACCATAAGTTTGTTTTCTATGTCTGTGAGTCTGTTTCTGTTTTGTAAATAGGTTCATTTGTATTATGTTTTAGATTCCATATATAACTGATACCATATAATATTTGTCTTTGTCTGACTTCACTTAGTATGATATTGTCTAGGTCCATCCATGTTGCTGCAAATGGCATTATTTCATTCTTTTTTATTGCTAAGTACTATTCCATTGTATATATATATATATATATATATATATATACCACATCTTCTTTATCTGTTCATCTGTTGATAGACACTTAGGTTGCTTCCATGTCTTGGCTATTGTAAATAGTGCTGCTATGAACATTGGGGTTTATGTATCTTTTCAAATTAGAGTTTTTGCCTTTTCCAGATATATGCCCAGGCGTGGGATTGCTGGATCACATGGTAGCTCTATTTTTAGTTTTTTAAGGAACCTCCATACTGTTTTCCATAGTGGCTGTACCAATTTACATTCCCACCAACAGTGTAGGAGGGTTCCCTTTTCTCCAGCATTTGCCTTTTCATAAACTTTCTGGGATATTTTCTCAACTTTATCTTCGACCTTCTGCTGAATTTTTAAACTTTACTACCTTATATTTTTAATGTCTGAGTATACTTTCTTGTCCTCTGATTGTCTCCTTTTCATAGCATCTTGTTCTTGTTTGATAGATATATTATTTTCTTTTATACCTCTGGAGTATATTAATGAGAATTTATGGAAGTTCTCTTTTCTTCCCTTCACTATCCCTGTTTTATTTTTTTCCCTGCAGCTTAACTTTTAATTTCTATAATTTAATTCTATAGCTGAATTTTGAACTCTCTGCCATATTGTGGATTTCCATATGGTAATATATTTGTCCATATTTGAGGTAATATCCAGGCTTTAGTGATTTTTAGAGCTCCCCATGATATTCCAGTGGTCTACAACAGCGGGAAGGCAAACTACAGCCTGTGGGGCAAATCTGGCCCACTGCCTATTTTTGTAAATACAAATTTCTGGAACACAGACAAGCTCATTTGTTTACATATTGTATACTATTTTTGTACTACAGTGTCATAGTTGAGTGGTTGTGACCGAGACTATACAGCCGACAAAGCCTAAAATATTTACTATTTGGCCCCTTACAGAAAAAGTTTGCTGGCCCCTGGTCTAGAGGCAGGCAGAGGCCGTCTTGTAAGCTCTGAGTTTGTTCACTACTACTCTTGTGGCTGCTTCCCATGATCATCTATGGCTGAAATTATTTTTCAAGATGGAAAACAATGAATTATTTGCATTATGAAATAATATCAGAGGGTGCTAATTTAAAGACATTTTCTCTGATAAAAGAGAATTAACTTCCTTTTATGGCAGGGCTCTGGATAGGACACTTTATTATTTAAAAACAAGAGGAGTTAAAGACATGTTATTTTTGGACTCTCCATTTTTTCTCAAGTCTTTGCATTTTCCTTTGTACATTATGGATGATTCTTACGTTTCTTCATCTGAGTTGGAGTCTCAGGGCCCTCGGTAAGCTTACCTGCCTTACCTACCTCCTTAGAGTCCTGGAGAAAAAGTTCTGCCAAAATATCCAACTTCAGGGGTGAGTGGGAACGGGGTCTTTTCAGAATCGAAAACAGCAACAGCAAAACAACGACAACATCAACCGCAAAACAGTTCTTGTGCACTGCACTTGTTATTGACTATCTTGCTCTTTTGAGTTGGATTCAGAAATTCCAGGATATTTAACTGAGGTTATTAAAATATTCTTGGATCCTTTAGTAGCAGGATTCCAAACTTAGCTCTTAGGTTATGTATTAGGAGCAATCAAATGGGTCTGAATGAAAAAGCTGAGTTAAAATATATTTATATAGGTTTTTTTTTTTTGTGGGGGGGAAACTGATTCATACTAATTTTATTTATAGATTTTCCTGTCTTTTCCCTTCCTCTGCCTGCCCTTTGTAAATGGAAAAACAGGATCTCGATCCTCCTTAGTGAGTAATAGCTGCCCAAAGCTATACGTGCTTTCTGAGGCTTCCAAATGACATCATGTGCAGAACACTGAAGCTGCATTCTCACCCTCTGTCATGTCACCAGAAGTCTTAAATGTAATTACAGCCCATGTGACAGCTGCACACACATTATTTCCCACCCGTGTTATCTCCTCCCTAATTAAGATGGTGTTAGTATCTCAGTTATCAACTCTGTTTTTTCAGGGCTTTTCTTATATCACTGTGAAGACTTGCTCCAGGCTGGGATTTAATATGTTCATGTTTAGCAGGTGTTAGGGGATTGGAGAAATGCTAGAGACTAGTTGTTCTGCCCCACACCCCATACCTGAGCACTCCAGCAGGGCTCTTGGAAACAAAATTGCTGATGATGGGAGATTATTTCTAGACACATGCATTTGGGGCATTATCCAGCTGGCCTGCCTTGTACAGTTATGCCTGGGAGATCAAAAAGGGCCCTTGGAGTTGGTTTAAAATTTAAGAAGTCATCTACAACTTGAGGACAGCTAGAGTCATTCCACGAGGATAAAACCCAAACATACCAGTGATGCACATAAACAATCACTTTTTGGGATAAAGACTGCTCTAGATCCTGGGATAAACCTTTGAAGTTCCTTGGCTGGATCATGAATAGTATATAATGCCCTTCACAAGTCAAAAAGGTCTAGCTTTCTTGAAAGGCAAGGGAATTTCAACAAAAAGTTGGTTTTCTAGAAAGTTTGGTTCGGAAGGTTTAGAAAAGAGCAGAGTGACTGATGATCTGGGTAGTTGTAGATCAGTTGACAAATGGGAACCAAAAAATGTGCCTGAGCTAGAGTCTGCGTACTTCCCCAACTGGCCTTGCATTTCAGAGGGTCCAAGAAGGGTGGTGCCCTCTCTACTCGGACGCTTGAAAGAGCACTGTCTGATGGAAATTTCTGTGATGATGGAAATGTTCTATCTCTGTGTTGTCCAATAGGTACATGTGGCTACTGAGCACTCAAAACGTGGCTAGTGCAATGAGGAACTGATTTTTAGATTTTATTTCATTTTAGTTAGTTTAAGTAGTCTACTAGCTAATGGCTATAGTAGTGGACAGTAAAACAATCAGTAATTTTTGTTGAGGTTACTGTATTGAATAATAGTGATGAAGGTGATGTTGTTTAGCCATGTATGGCCACATTTATATTTTTAGGAGCTGATTAGAATTGGTGTTTCTTATAAAATGGAATCTCATTATTATGTTTTCTTCTTTTCATAGAAAATCCCCTGATAAGTTCCTGAGATGGGGTCCTGTATCTGGAAGGTAAAAAATATTGGTGCTGAAAGAAGGCCGATGTTACAGAGAAAGGGTCTCTAGATAGTGTGTCTCTATAGACTGGCTCTGGAGGTGGAAAAAGTCTCTAATGGTAGAATTTTAGAGCCTCAGGAACCAGCTGATGAGGAACAATGTTTTGTCAATGGAGCATCCCCAGTGTTCCTCAAATCACACATGTAGGAAGTGATGAACTCTGTGTGGTTATAGGGGCAGCTCCACTCAGGGGACAATTTTTATCTTCTCCAATATCTTCCTGTTCATGTAAATATCCGTTTGTAAATATTAGCCACAATAGGCTTCATGTGCTTTCCTAAAACTACCTGGGACTAAATTAGACTGAGCACACAGTCACATTATGACTTTTGTGGGCCCTAGGCACTTTTGCCTTCATGGGCTGCTTCCTCCATAAAAAATAAAGTAAAACAAAATAATTACATCTTACGACTCCACTGTTATAAAGACAAATATATTAATATTATATGTTAAAACATTTTCTTTGACCTAAAAGTTCATCTTTTTTCTTCCATTATAAAAGAAATTAAATCATTTTGTTGGTTTCTAAAAGTATGGTGGGCTTTGGGCACTGAGCCTGCTGTGCCTGGTGGAGAAGTTGGCCCTATTTGAGAGGCTGTACCTTCCCTTTAGGGAAGTCCTCACACTTAAAACTGGCTGGAGGGACTTCCCTGGTGGTCCAGTGGCTAAGACTCTGCCCTCCCAATGCAGGGGGCCCAAGTTCGATCCCTGGTCAGGGAACTAGATCCCACATGCATGCTGCAACTAAGAGTTCGCATGCCACAACTAAAGATCCTGCATGCCGCAACAACAACAAAAAGATCCCTCATGCTGCAAGGAAGATCCGGCGTGCCGCAATCAAGACCCAATGCAGCCTAAATAAACAAATAAATGTTAAAAAAAAGAAAATTAAAAAAAAGCTGGCTGGAAATGGCCTATTCTTTTCTTAAAAGATTGCAAAATATATTTTTAGTTGGTGTACAGTAAATATTAATTGATTAAAAATATTCAAAGATGTCAAGACTTCTAACAATATGAATATTTGTATACTTTTTGTTCCTAATGTCCATTTTGGACTTATTATTTGGCTACTCAGAGTATGATCCACAGACCAGCAGCAGTGGCATCACCTGGAGCTTGTCAGAAATGCAGAGTATCAGCCTCCATCTGACACTGAGTCAGAATTTGCATTTTGACAAGATCTCCAAGTGATTCACATGGACATAACACTGAAGCACCACTGGCCTGCAATTTAAACAGGATTGTTCATCATTAGTAGAAATGAAAGAGCTGATTCCCTTAGCCTCCTTTAATCGAGGGCTGGCTCTCATTCTTCTCCATTGGCAATGAATTCAGTTCCTTTAGTACAGCTCTTCCCAACTTTGGCAGACCATTGGAATCATCTGGGGAGCTTAAAAAAAAAAAACCCAACATGTGGGACCCATCCCCTAGAGATTCTGAAATAATTGGTCTGGGGTGGGATTGTGGGAATCAAGGTCTTATTTTTAAAGCTTCTAAGGTGATGCTAATGTGGAGCCAGAATGAGAACTGTGAGCCTTTCCCCACAAGATTTGCCCCCTGGTTTTGATCATTTTGGCCTCTTCTGTATTCCCTAACCTTCTCAGTCTGAGCAACCAAGTGTATAGTCCAGAACTAGTTTCTTACCTTGGAGTCTGACATGCTCTATTAATTCTCAAAGTTCTGAAGCGTTCTCCTAATATATACGTACCCCGAAAAATTAATTGCCACCATTTCCTACATCCTTATTATGTGTCCCATAATCACCTTCAGTCATTTATTCTTCACCATGATAATTAATACTATTCTTATGCTCATTTTACAGCTGAGGAAATGGAGGCTTGGAAAGGCTGGTTCTTCCCAAGCTCATCCAATTTCTAGTTCCAAAATTTGTCCCCACCCACCCCAAAACTATTGTCTTCCAGTGCCATGCTTTTATATAGGAAACACTGATAATTTCCTAACTCATATGTCCGAACATTAGATTTACCATTGTTCAGGCTTTGAGAATTACTGGCAAATGAAATATGAAGGAAGACCAGGAAAGAATTAAGTAGCTAATAGAATTTTGAGTGGTTTTAATCCATTAAAGAAAAGTTTGAAAATTGTGATATACATTTTCCAACCTGCATAACTGATACAATACCTCACTTGAAAAAAAACAAATATTAAATACTCCAGAGGTACCCTGTGTTAGGATTGTGGAGATTACTGGGATAAAAAACAGTCTTTGCCCTTGAAATGACAAGTGAAGAGGCTAAGGACCTGAATTAGTCTGACATATGACAGTGAAAAGAATCAGGTGCTAAATTGTGTGGTAGTAAGGTCATTAAGCTTTGCCAAAGTTCAGAGGCTGGCAGAAACTGGACAGGATTTACGGAGGAGTTCTGTCTGAAGTCTGTAAGGATGAATGGAGACTGAATAACTAGAAAAGACAAAGCTGAGCTGGGACACTGGCCTAATATTCACTGGGAAGTAAGAATTTTCCCAACTGAATTACCAGCCTGGTTTCTTGTTGGCTGAATGTCCCTTTTCTGGGGCTGGAGAATACGTAGTCTTTGAATTCTAAACAAATGCCACCTCAGCCAAGCCTAGCACTATCTCAGTGTCCTGAGTGAACTATATCTGGAGCAGCAAAATCAATCAGATGCAGAGGATTGATAGCTTCCTGCTGCATACATCCACGGGCTTCTTTTAAGGTTGCTAGAGTACACTTTGCTTAATATTTGAACCAAGAGAAGTTGAAAGCCAAGTACTTATTTAAATATTTAAATATTTAAATATTGATCAAGCTCAGTGCTTGAGAGAGGGCAAGAAAACTGCAGATAGCATGCTTATATGTCCTCAGTTGCTGAGGGTTCCACAAGTACTAATTTTGCTTGTTTGTTTCTTAATTTTAGTGGGGAAGGAGATTTGGGGTAACTTCTTATAATAGTTGGTCCTCCTCCCACATTTTCTTATTTTTTTTCTATCTACATATCTGACAGAAGTAACGAAAAAAAGGAGGGGGGAGAAAGAAAGAAAAGAAAACACACAGTACCAGTGATGTAAAAAGAAGCATAACAACAAAGGCCACAAATTCATCAATGTTTTTGCTCACCACGGATTGGAAACCATTTTTATCAAGGGTGTTGTTCAGTTAGTCTCCAGTACACATTTTAGGGTTGGAAATATTTTTTAGTTTTGAAAAATATAAAACTTTATTGTTTTGGTCTTGAGTACTTTGAAGTCCTGGAAATGGGCAGGAACTTCTTTTTCTTTAAAAGGCAGTGCCTGAGGCCAGGCCTTGGGGTCCCAGCTCCCTGAAGCAGGAGCTGGGATCGCAGCATGGGGTCAGGCGAGCAATGCCAGGGTGGGGTCCTTTTATCAAGGCAGAAGCCCGGACCTTTGCCTTGGAACAGGATGAAGGACACAAGGCAGGGTTTTCTTGCTCTCTTCAGCCTTGCCTTCTTCCTCAGGCTGCTCTGTCGGCAAGGTGGGCTGGGCGGGGTGAGGGCCAGGAGGGAGGCCAAAATGGCTAAGGCCCAGGAGAGGTGTTGGTGACAGCTGGGGAGGGGTGTCTCAGTGGCCAGCTCTCTCGGGCTACGTCACTTGAAAAAAACAAATATGAAATACTCCAACGGTGCCCTGTGTTAGGACTGTGGAGATTAGTGGTTCTGTGGACGGCAGGTCTTCACAGGAAAACCAAAACAAAGACTCAAGGTAATTATTAGAAAAATCAAATCGGTACTTTTGCCTTTAAAGCTGCTATCATTATCTGAAGTCTCTTTTAGGAAGGCCTGGCTGATGGAGAGGCTTCTCTGCTTGGGGTTGCTATCACTTCTAACCAGAAAAGTGCGTTGATGGTAAGGGGGTCCCTCTCATATTGCTGTTCATGGTTAAGAGGGTTTTCATATTTTGGTGACTTCTAATGGAGCCCCTTGCTGGCGTGAAGGCGCAGAGAATCGCAGCTCGCGAAGCTCTCGGCTTGAGTAACCTGAGCCTCGAGAAACAAGAGGGCGTCTGCAGATGTTTAGGTAAGAAATGGGCCACATTAAGGCACAACTGTGGTGGCTTTTGACCGAGGACAGCCTGGGGCTCCCTCGGGCCCGGCACATCTTTCAGGAGCCGGCAGCCGACCCCTCGCTCTGGCGGCTCCCAGGCGAGGCCAGTGGGGTCCGGGGCGCGCGGGCGCCGCCACCAGGGCGCAACCTCGCGCTCCCCGGGCTCGGAGCCCCCGCCGGTCGCGGGGCTCGGGGCCGGGGGAGCGAGGCCGAGGCAAGCGGCCGCGGGCGTTGGGAGGGGGCCGGCGGAGCCCGCGCGGTCGGGCAGCTTCAGGTTTCCTCCTGGAGCCGGTGTCGGGCGCGGCGGCGGGCGGGCCCGGCCATGTGATGCCGGGGCCGGGAGGCGGGCAGGCGGAGATCCAGCGGCAGCCGGCAGGCGCGGAGCAAGCGGGGCGGCCCCACCCGCGGGCGCAGCCAGCTCGGCCCCGGAGCGCGGCCTCGGCTCCGCCCCCTCGCGCTGCCCCGGCCGCGCCGCCGCCGGGCGTGGGCCGCTTCGGGATAGCCTCCCCGGCTCTGGCGGCGCGTTCCGGGCGTCCTCGGGCAGGGCGCGGGGGCAGCGCCTCGCTCGGGCGTCGGAGGCTGCGGGACAGCACCTCCGGGTAAGTGCTCTCTGGGGGCTCCATCCCCGCGTCTCCCGGCCGCCCGGGGTGGAAAAGTTTGGCCACCTCACCTGACTTCGCCCTCGCGGAGCTACTTTCTCCAGGGTCCCGGAGGGCGCGAGGGTCAGCGGGGGTGGAAAGGGGGTGCTGCCGCGGGCTTGGCGGCGCGGGGGATGGCCGCCGCCTCCCTGTCTTCGGGGACGGCAACAAGTGCAGAGGCGGCGCGGCCGGCGCGGCGGCTGCAGCTGCGGATCACTGGGTCGTCCGGACCGCGCGGCCGCTCTCGCCCCCGCCGGCCCCGCTCAGGGGACCGGGGATGGGCGGGTGGAAGCCCGGCCGCTGTCCTTCGGGCGCCGGGGAAATAAATGGTATTCTTGCGGTGGAGAAGGCAGAGCCTCGAAAGCTGGCGTTTCTCTTCCCCATCAGTGCCTGGCTCCGGGGTGAGGGTGCTCGGCGGGGCCGGGTCCCCAGAGAGCAGCAGACCAAGCGGAAGCGCTAACCTTTCTTTCATGTGGAAACACATGTTGTGCTTTAAAAGGCATCTATAGTTATCTTGGTTAGGAGAGGCGGCCAGAATTCCGTTGGACTTCCTTAGGATTATTCCGTGGATCTGTTTTCCTCTTGGAAACCTGGGGTGTGCCTGGTGGTCCCCTAACCTTCCCGTGCTGGGAGTTTCCACAGGGGCATAATGACGGCCTGTTGGCTAAGGAGGCATCCTCGCCTATGCAGGGCTTTGTGGAAGCTGGGTGCTCAGGCAGCCTTGGAAACCCAACTCTCGTTTCCCAGACACCAATTAGATTTCCAGGAGAGAATCCATCTTCCTCCCTAGGAGCTCACGCCGCCCCCCCCCGCCCCCGCCCCCCCATTGGTTGTAGCTGGCAGCAACATCTGTGTTTGCGCAGCTTCTCCCTTCTTGACCTCTGCCTGAGTCGAGACAAGTCCCCGCAGACCCAGAGTTAAAGAGGTTTACCACCAGACGCGCGCCAATTGGGTAAGAAATACGAAAACGTAAGATGTTTAGAAGGAACTGATCATTTGGGGTCCCATGGGGTCCCTGGTTTTCTAAAGCTTTGCCATCTTGTGTTCTAGGCCCTGAAGATGTCAGGGGAATTGAAGTCCTTTTTTCACAACAAAAACAAATCGAAGACCTGTTCTCTTGGGTTCTGTGGGTTGCTCTTTGCACATGATAATCCAAGCAGATTACCTGGGAAGCTTTTTAGTATATCTGTCTTGGGTTTTTATATACACATACTTAAAGCACATAGGTATTTGCCTTATCCTGATTAATAGCCAATCTGATTCCTTTGTAGTATTTGGAGCAAAAGAAATTACTACTGCAAAAACCTTTGGAGTTTTCTTATACAACATAGTATTTCAGTGTAATGTTCTGATGTGGACTTTCTGTGTGATTATTGTGCTCATTAACTTTGATCAGATAGGATTTTGGATAGCATCAGACCTCATATTTAGTGGTTAGAGAAACTGAGGCACAGTTTGGGCGTTTGACTCAGGTGAATGTCCTGGCTAATAGGAGAATGGAGAACAGAGAATCAGTGTTTGTCCTGCTTTTGATTGTGTTTTCTTCCTTATCAAAACCACATAGCCTGGCCAACCAAGAACAGGTTATGTAACAGGTGTGTCGTTATACTTTCCTTTGAAGCACCTCTGCTGTCCTCTGAGCAGTTTAGAAACACTTAAAGGTAAAGAGGAAATAGTAGTTGGTAACTAAGGCTCTATGAAATTTCATCAGGGGCCTCACTTGTGTTTCACACCTTTTTTTGTTTAATCATGTGAGTACTGCAGAAGAGTTTGGAATATTTTCTCACTGTGCTCTTATAAGAAACTACTGTTGTGGCTAAGACTTAAGTTGCACAGGAATTTCAGGTGAGCTGTGACACGTGACCTCCTTTGGTAAATGAGAAAAAGATATGTGTTTTAAATAGGTATTAAAACAAATAAAGGAATATAATGTTACTTCTATATTGAGCATTTTGTACAAAGTTGGTAACCATTATATTGGTACTTAAGCTCTACCTGCAAGTTCTGCCAGAGTTTATGACCAAGTGTGACTCCCCGGAAAAAAGGTTTATGATATATTGGGTTGGCCAAAAAGTTCATTCGGGTTTTTCCATAACATCTTACAGAAAAACCTGAACAGACTTTTTGGCCAACCCAGTAAATGTCGGAAAACCCTTTACAATTGGCACATGGTTAGAATGGTACTGCAGAGAGTCCAAATTACCCTCAAACTCCGAGGCTGACAGTAATTGTATTATACTTTAATTTACTGATCAGATATGACAGATCTGGTTTATGTAGGTTTTGTCTAATTGCATTTGTATTTATGCTGCTTTAGTGACGCAGAGAAGCTATAGGATAATTTTCCAGTGACCTTAAATTTGTTACGAAGAGATGGGTCAAGCTGGGCAACTCCCACTGAGAGTTCTAAATTAAAAACAGTGTTATACTTGAAGTGCACCAAATTCAGGGAATTTTGCCATGTTAGAGTTGTACTGTAAATATTATGCCACGCTGTAGGGCTTGAGTCCAGATCCCTCCCATAGGCAAAGCTGGGCTTAGAGATATTTTTCTTACGAAGTGCAGGTCAGGTACTAGACCACAGAGCATTTTGCCCTGATTGGATGGTACTCTGCCATTTTTGTCCAGTCTCTATAATCCTTAGTTCTTTTGTTATTTTCCAGGTATTTAAAAGTTCTCAAAACCTCAAAGCAGTGTCGCTCTGCTATGTTGCCATTTTGATAGTCTCTATCATGCCCCTCTCTTTTTATGAACATTTTATTATATTTATTCAACAAATATTTGAGGGCCTACTATATGCCTGGCATTGCCCTCTGCTTTAATTCTCTGGACTGTGGATTTCGTGTCTAAGACAGTCCTTTTCTGATTTTAGAATTTTAGGATCTGTTGCATTTTGAGTGGGCCTCTCCACACTCAACACTAAGACATTTGTCTGATAAAATGGCAGGTAATTTTTTCTGTGATAGTACATCTTCTTAACTTGACGGCAATTTTTCCCTTGAAATTTGCTCTTTGGCACAATTGAAATTTGCTTATTTCTACCATTATTGCTCCTGGACTTCTTCTCCTGGATAACCAAGGTAATGAGATTTGACATCATTTTTAGTATGAAGGAAAGTGAAAAACATAATTGAATATTGGGCATTTGTTCCAGTGATCTTGGTTTTGAACACTTTTATAAAAAATGTATTTTAATTTTCAGAGGTGTGTTTTCTCATTTTAATCCTCAGTTTATTAATTTGAGGTTTGATTTCTGTAGAAAGTTGATGTAAAAGAAATGCCTCAGAGCGATGAGTGAAGGCCAGCATAGATGGAGATGGGCAACGACACCTTCGCTTTACATAATAGCATGTGTACTCAGCACTCAGATAACATTCTGCCTATTTCAAATGGCAGGCTTTGTTTGACTGGTGTGCACATGATCATTTTGCCTTTAAAAAATGCTTAAGATGTTAACATGCTTTCTGTATTTCCCTCAAGTATACAGACATTCCCTTAATAAATAATCATGAAATATATTGTATATATATGTGTGTATATATATATATATATATTTTTTTT
>NW_006784922.1:519542-526465 GCF_000442215.2 Lipotes vexillifer | reverse complement strand
TTTTGCAGTACGTGGGCCTCTCACTGCTGTGGCCTCTCCCGTTGCGGAGCACAGGCTCCGGACGCGCAGGCTCAGTGGCCATGGCTCACGGGCCCAGCTGCTCCGCAGCATGTGGGATCTTCCCGGACCGGGGCACGAACCTGCGTCCCCTGCATCGGCAGGTGGACTCTCAACCACTGCGCCACCAGGGAAGCCCTATATTGTATATATTAATGAAATGTATGGTTTAACTCTTAAATTCATTATCATACACTAGTGATCATGCCCTTTTTAAAGCTTGTACCTCTTCTTCCATCATTTTATAAGTTAAAGCAATTATCTTTTGTAAACTATAACCAAGTGGTTAAGAGTGGGGACTCTGGAGCCAGCCTGTCTCATTAGACGGTCCTGGCTCTGTCCTGGCTGTACCACCTCTCTCTACTTCAGGTTTCCCATCTGTAAATGGGGATAATCACTGTAACCTGCCCTCTAGGGTTGTTGGGAGAAGTCAGTGAGTTAATTTGCAGAGAGCCCTTCTGGTAGTGCCTGGCAGAGATTAAGTGCCAGAAAATGATGGTTATATTTATAACAAATAGAAAATAGACATTTAAAAAAAAAAGGGGCTTGAGCAGATTTTCCAGGTTTCAGAAGGCAGTGAGATGTCCGTGTGATCTCAAGGGGAAGCACCCTAGGCTGGGAGTCCAAGGCAGGGATGGAGACTGTTGCCTGTGGCCTCTCATCTGTGTAACCTTGGGCAAGTATGACCCCTCTGTGGGTCTCAGCTTCCTCATCTGGTCAAATGGAAAGGGGTAGACTTGATGGTCTCTAAGGACCTCTGGTTCTAACATTCTATACTGTCCTGAAATTTGAAGGTGAGGAGGGCGTTTGTCAGTTCAGCCGTGGCTGTCTTGGGCAACATGGCCAGGAATGTACTGTCCACAGGGTCAGTACTGTGCCTGCAGCGGGCGGTCACTAAACGTTTGAAGGGATTATGAAATAATACTATTAACTTACCTTACCTTGATCACCAGACAGTCATCAGGTTGAAATGACTGAGTTATCTTTCTGGACTTAGTCGAGAGAGATTTCAGACATGAAAGTCTGGATCCCATGCATGTGGGTCATAGGCCATCCTGCTCCCTTTCTTCTGTGGAACCCCTTCTTTTGGAAGAGGGGTTGGGTAGCTCTGGGAAGATGAAAGACAAGTGGACTGATTATTTCTTAATTTCATGATTAAAGTATTTCCACACCTGATACACAGGAGAACATCACCAATGGCCTTTGCAGGGATGCTGTAAACTAGAAGGGCTTGGAGCAAAGGCAGTCTCATTAAGGACTTCTGACCATTTGTGAAGGTTAAGAAGTTTTCGTTGGGCTGGATGGTTTAGGCGAAGTCTCTGGGGCAAATTTGTCTCTTCTCCCTAATGACCATTGTTTATTGTCTGTGTATGGTCCTTTTTCGACAGTTTTCCTCATTTTCTTGCTCCACCAGCCTCCTGGTTTGCTGTGTGGCCAGGTGTTAGTTTCAAAAAGTAGGGGGTGCCCAGTGATTAATGAGATTATGGGTTATTTGAGCCCCAAACCCAGGATTCTGAGCCTGGCTGTTCGTTGGGATCACCTGGGTTCATAATCACTCAGCTTGGGCCTGACATCTTTTTGTTTGTTTGTTTTTGATGTGGACCATTTTTAAAGTCTTTATTGAATTTGTTACAATATTGCTTCTGTTTTATGTTTTGGCTTTTTGGCCGGGAGGCATGTGGGATCTTAGCTCCCCAACCAGGGATTGAACCCGCACCCCCTGCTTTGGAAGGCCAAGTCTTAACCACTGGACCACCAGGGGAGTCCCCTGGCATCAATTTTTAAAAAGGTGATACTAGCTGTTTATAAAAGGGTTTGCTAGCTACTTGCCTAACCTTTAGTGTTTCTGGCTTTCTGTATCTGAAAGAATCCAGGGAAGGGTAATTCTCCTGGTATCCCTTTTAAGCTTTGGGCAAGTCACCTGTCTCCTACTGCCTCCTCTTGTATCCCACCACCCTTGCTCCCATTAGCCAGGACTGGTAACTGCCTGTGGAATGTGCAGTGTACTTCCTACCTTCTTTGACTTTGTTCCTTTGTTCCCTTTCCTTTCTAGCGAAAATCTGTTGCAATCCTCAAAGCAAGTTCAAACCACCGTCTCTCTGAAACCCCTGACCAACTTCTCAACTTTCCAACTTGACTGTAGGCCCATTGATGGCAGGGACCCTGATTTAGGCTACTCTGTAGGGGGCTCCACAGAATATACCTATATTGGTTAGGTGGTTAGTAATTTTGCTGTCATGTCAACAAGTCGTAGTTTGCAGCATCCCCATAGAGGCTAATGGTGATTGTTTTCCTGTGTATAAGGTGTGGGTTGAATTGGAAAATATTGGGATGCAGGGAGGAAAGGAGAATGTTGCTCAAGAAGTTAGATAGCTGTCCTTCTCAGATATAAATGAGAGGCTACACAGGCCTCTCTTAGGAAATTATATGTTCTGTCTGGGGAAATGAATGAAATTCTTGTTCAGAGTTAGAATCTTAGGACTGAAACAAACCTGAAAGGTTTTTCTCTAGTTTCTAGCAGGTGAACAATCCCCCTGTATAGCATACTTCCACATCGTTGACCATTTGAATACTGTCCTTGAATACTTTCAGTAATGGGGGACCAGTAACCACAGATACCCCAGTCTATCTTTGTTTCCCCCCCCTCAACTTTAGATACACACAATTATTTGTCAAAGTGTGCAATATGATTTGATATACATGTACATTGTGGAATGATTACCAAGGATAATTAACACATCTATCACCTCACATAGTTAGCTTCTTTGTGATGAGAACACTTAAGATCTAATCTCAGCAACTTTCTTGTTATACAATACAGTATTTTTAACTATAGTCACCCATGCTCAGAACTTTTCAAGAGGTACAGACTTTCAGTTACATCTCTCTGTTTCCTCATTCCCCCAGCCCCGTGAGTCACCATTCTATTCTGTTTTTATGAAATGGTCCTCTGTTTTTTTCATAAGATTCCACATATTGCTGATGTTGTATAGCATATAGAATTTGTCTCTTTTTTTCCTTATAAATTTATTTATATTTTATTTATTTACTTTTGGTTGCATTGGGTCTTCATTGTTGTGTGCGGACTTTCTCTAGTTGCGGTGAGCGGGGGCTACTCTTTGTTGTGGTGCGTGGCTTCTCACTGCAGTGGCTTCTCGTTGCAGAGCACGGGCTCTAGGTGCGTGGGCTTCAGTAGTTGTGGCATGCAGGCTCAGTAGCTGTGGCTTGCAGGCTCTAGAGCGCAGGGTCAGTAGTTGTGGTGCACGGGCTTAGTTGCTCCGCGGCATGTGGGATCTTCCTGGACCAGGGATTGAACCCATGTCCCCCTGCACTGGCAGGCGGATTCTTAACCACTGCACCACCAGGGAAGTCCCTAGAATTTGTCTTTCTGTGGTGGCTTATTTCACTTAGTACTATGCCCTCCATTTTATCCATGTTGTCGCAAAAGGCAAGATTTCCTTTTCTAATGGCTGAATGATATTCCGCTGTGTTACACATATTACATTTTCTTTATACATTCATCTTTATGGACACTTAGGTTATTTCCATGTCTTGGTTAGTGTGTATAATGCTGCAATGAACACAGGAATGCAGTCTTTTTGAGATAATGATTTCATCTCCTTAGGCTATGTACCCAGAATTGGGATTGCTGGATCATACGGTAGTTTATTTTTAATTTTGTGAGGAATTGCAATCCAGTTTTCCATAGTAGCTGCACCAATTTACATTCCAACCAACAGTGCACCAGTGTTCCCTTTTTTCTACATTTTCACCAGCATTTATTTCTTGTTTTTTGATAATAGCCATTGTAACAGGTGTCAGGTCATCTCATTGTGGTTTTGATTTGCATTTCCCTGATTGGTGATGTTGAGCATCATGTGCTTGTTGGCTGTCTGTATGTTGTCTTTGTTAAAATGTCTGTGTAAGTCCTCTACCCATTTTAAAAATGAGATTTTTTTTTTTTGCTATTGACTTGTTTGAGTTCCTTATATATTTTGGATATTAACCCCTTATTAGATATATGGTTTATAGATATTTTCTCCCATTCTGTAGGTTGCCTTTTCATTTTGTTGGTGGTTTCTTTTGCTGTGCAGAAGCTTTAGTTTGATGTAGTGCCACTTGTTGATTTTTTTGCATTTGTTGCTTGTTCTTTTGGTGTCATATCCAAAAATCATTGCTAAGATGATGTTAAGGAGCTCCCCCTGCCTTATCTTCTTCTAGGAGTCTTATGGTTTCAGGTCTTACAAGTCCTTAATCCATTCCAAGTTAACTTTTGTGAGTGGTGTAAGATAGTGGTCCAATTTTATTCTTTCACATATGGATATCCAGTTTTCCCAACACCATTTATTGAAGAGACTATCCTTTTGCCATTGAGTATTTTTGGCACCCTTGTTAAATATTGACCGTATATGCATGGGTTTATTCTGGGCTTTCAGTTCTGTTCCATTGGTCTCTATGTCTGTTTTTCTGCCAGTACCATACTGTTTTGACTGTTATATTGTAGCTTTGTAATATAGTCTGAAATCAGGAAGTATGATGCCTCCAATCTTGTTCTTAATATTGCTTTGGTTATTCAGGGACTTTCGTGGTTCCATACAGATTTTAGGACAATTTTTTTCTATTTTTCTGAAAAGTCATTGGAGTTTTGATAGGGGTTACTTTGAATCAGTAAATGGCTTTGGGTAGTATGGACATTTAAACAATATTAACTCCTCTGATTCATGAACACGGATATTTTTCCATTTGTTTGTCTTCAGTTTCTTCAGTGTCTTACAGTTTTTGGTGTGTAGATCTTTCACTTCCCTGGTTAGACTTATTCCTAAGTATCTTACTGGTTTTGATGCTATTGTAAATGGTGTTATTTTCTTTATTCTCCAGATAATTAGTGTACAGAAATGCAACAGATTTTTGTATGTTGATTCTGTATCCTGCAGCTTTACTGAATTCATTTATTAGGTCTAACAGTTTTTTTGTGGAGTACTGAGGATTTTCTATACAAGATCATGTCATCTGCAAACAGACATTTTTACTTCTTTTCCTATTTGAATGCCTTTTAATTCTTCTTGCCTAATTGCTGTGGCTAGAACTTCCAGTACTATGTTGAACGGGAGTGGTAAGAGGGGACATCCTTGTCTTTCTCCTGATCTTAGAGGGAAAGCTTTCAAACTTTCACTGTTGAGTATAGTATTATCTGTGGGTTTGTCATATATGGCCTTTATTTTGTTGAGGTGTGTTCCTTCTATACCCAATTTGTTGAGTTCTTATTAAAGGATGTTGAAGTTTTGTTAAATGCTTTTTCTGCATTTATTAACACATTTATTGATTTGTGTATGTTTCTTTTTTCATTAATTTAAATGTTAATCACTAAAAACTTCCCTCTTAGAACTGCCTTTGCTACATCCCATAAGTTTTGGTATGTTGTGTTTCTATTCTTGTCTCAAGATTTTTGAATTACTCTTTTGATTTCTTCTTTGACCAGTTGGTTTTTCAGAGTGTGTTTTAAATTCCACACATCTGTTTTTTTTCCCTGGTGTTCCTTCTGTTATTGGTTGAAAAAAGATATTTTATATGACTTTCATCTTCTTAAATTTGTTAAGACTAATTTTGTGACCCAGCATATGATCTGTCCTGGAGGATGTTCTGTGTGTGCTTGAGAAGAATGTGTTTTCTGCTGCTGTTGGATGGAATGTTTTGTATGTTTGTTAGGTACGTTTGGCTTAAAGTATACTTCAAGTCCATTATTTCCTTATTGATTTTCTGTCTGGATGATCTATCCATTGTTGAAAGTAGGTTATTGAAGTCCCCTACTCTTGCATTGCTGTCTATTTCTGCCTTCAGATTTGTTAATAATTGTTTAATATATTTAGGTGCTCCAGTATTGGCATGCATATAATTACAATTGTTATATCCTCTTGATGAATTGACCTCATTATTATATAATGACCTTGTGTCTTCTTATAACTTTTCACTTAAAGTTTATTTTGTCTCATAAGTATAGCTATCCCTGTTCTTTTAGTTTCCATTTGTATGGAGTATCTTTTCCTATCCTTTCACTTTTAGCCTATGAGTGTCCTTAAAGTTTGAGTGTCTTGTAGGAAGCATATACTTGGGTCTTGTATTTTTGTCCATTCAGCCACTCTTTGTCTTTTAATTTAAACCATTTACATTTAGAGTAATTTAGTTATTGATAGGTAAGGACATACTATTGACATTTTGTTAATTGCTTTCTGATTGTTTTGTAGTTCCTTTGTTCTTCCCCTCTTGCTGTTGTCCTTTGTGAATTGTTGAGGTGGCCTACCAGGGTTCTACTACTGTCCTTTTCCTTGTGGGGTGAAATCCCTCCATGGGGAACCTTCTTGGCACCAAGCTGCTCTGGACTGAGGGTTAGAGGGATGCAAGTAAAAGCTTCCTATGCTTCTGTCTGCTGTCATCCTCAGTTTTTGAGCTCCACAGGGTTTCTGCTGCTGCTTTGTTGTAGTTTAGAGCTTTCCCAGGGCTATTTTCATTGGTTTGTAGGTGGTCTATCTTTGGAAACCTTTAGGCTGTTAAAAAACCATCTCCCATGTATTAAATTTGATAGTTCTGCCGCTTGGGGGCCATTATGAACAATTTATTTTACATGACAGCCCCCTACATTTTTGAAAATTAATTACATATCCTACCTTTAAGCCTTATTTAAGTTGGTAAATCTCTTTCAGCTCTTGTTAAGTGACATGATTTTGAATCCTCTCACTACCCTGAATACTGAACATATACCAATTTGCTATATTCTTCTTAAAGTGTAGTACTTCTGGATGCTGACTGATGGTGCAGAGTATAGTAGAACCATTCCCACCCTTGCTGAGACCCGCCTCGCCCGCCCCCCC
>NW_006784922.1:515830-519434 GCF_000442215.2 Lipotes vexillifer | reverse complement strand
CCCCCCCACCCCCAGGGAAGCACTGAAACCTCATAGTTAAGATTACCAGTTACAGATTAGAAAGCTGGGGGGGACTCTCAGCTCTGCTACTCTCTACCTTGTGTTGGGCAAGTCATCTAAACTTTTAGTCTCAGTTTTTACCTATTTCTCTTATAGGGTTAAAAGGAAACAATAAGATAGTCTATGTAAAATGATTAGCACAGAACCTAGGACAGAATAATTTCTCAAACAATGGCTTTCCAACTACGGTCCTTCTAAACAAGGCCATTGACTCTTGATGTTCAGTCATCTCAAAATAACCAATTTGTTTTTACACCTGTTGCTGCTGAGCCCCATCTCCTCATGCATAGATGTGTGCAATTGGCTTCTTAGTCCTATAAATAAAACTTGATATTTATCTAAATTTTCCTGTAAATGGCCATCTGTTCTAGCCTAAGTCTTTTAGATCGTTTATCTATACATTTATCATTCACTACCCTCTTTTGTTCCAAGTTGTCCACAGATTTGATATGCATTTCTTTAATGTCTGAAGGAAATAATAAAATTATTGCCTAGGCTGAGGTCTAGGGCAGAACGATTTGATGTGTCTATTCAAACTTCACTTCAGATTTGATGTTTATCAATTTCGGGTAGAGTTGTTCAGCGAATTACTCCTATTAGCACTAGCACTAGGATTCTTAATCCTCCATCCTGTCATAAGGATATATGCTTTGTCAACCAAATCTACTGTACCTCTACTATATAGAGTTACCAGTTTGGTAACCACATAATGGAATGGGGTTATTGTGACGTGACTTATTCTTGCGGAACCCACACTGGCTTCAAGTAGTCACTGCTTCCTCTGAGGTACTCAGACATCAGCCCTTTAGTCTGTCCTAGAATCTTGCTTACGATCAGTATGAAGCTCCTTCTGTCTATAGTTTAGAATTGGCTTTTTGAAAATTGGAATGATACGTTCCTGTCTCCTATATTTGAATCCTGTCATTGTCCACAGTTCCTGACTGATTATGGTTGGAAAATCTCATTGGATTCTTTCCTATCTTGGCCTGTCCAGCAGCCTGCAATTTATTCAGGGCCTCTAGGTGCCCTCTTATGATCGACTTTCCCACTTACAGATGTTCTTTCTGTCCTTTTCAATTGGAAGGTTATCTCTCTCCAAGAGGAGACAAAATCTCAATCGCTGTAGAGGGGTTCTCCTTATCATTCATCTACACTGTATCACCAGTCCTAAGCAGACCTATCTATCCCTTCCTGATGTTCTTGCTTAAAAAATAAGTTGAAATAAAAATCTGATTATCGGGCTTCCCTGGTGGCACAGTGGTTGAGAATCTGCCTGCCAATGCAGGGGACATGGGTTCGAGCCCTGGTCTAGGAGGATCCCACATGCCGCGGAGCAACTAGGCCCATGAGCCACAACTACTGAGCCTGCGCGTCTGGAGCTTGTGCTCTGCAACAAGAGAGGCCGCGACAGTGAAAGGCCTGAGCACCACGATGAAGAGTAGCCCCCGCTCGCCACAACTAGAGAAAGCCCTCACACAGAAACGAAGACCCAACACAGCCAAAAATAAATAAATAAATAAAATTAAAAAAGAAAATCTGATTATCCTTAGTTTTTTGGCAGCCTCATGTTATTTGGGGCTTTAGTATGTCTGACACAGTTCTTAAAGCATGATATCCTCATTATTTGTTCTGGAAAAGAGGCAGGGAGGAGGATAAAAACAAAGCAATTCTTTTTATCATTTGAGTAGAAAAGAGCACAAACCTAGGAATCAGGAGCTCCTTGAACACAATGATCTCTTTACATCTCCACAGAATCCATATCCTTTCCAGATGGGAGGTCTTCTATTAGTTCTATGAATCATGATGATTTCTTTAGGTAGTGATTTCATTGATTGATAATAACGTTTGGAGGTGGAATTTGGATGGGATGGAGTGACAGAACACCCATTATGTATCACTACATATATTTATGTATAAGAAACAGCTCATCTAACTCTTCAGCGTTGCCTTTTGTGAAATTGCTAGCTTTGCAACTTCCCTCAGAAGTTCTCAGGGATGAATTTCTGGAAGTTGCTTTTATACCGGTTATCACAGCCCTTAGAGACTCAGCTAGTCTCCTGCTGGCCACTCACCATTCTTGGTGGTCAGGGGCAATACACAAAACCTATTATTAATGTTTTATTAAGTTTTAAATTGATGGATTCTTAGGGGGAATAAAATAGAAGCATTTCTCTTAAATTGTTACGTTTCATGTTACACTAAGTTGTCATATAAAACGCTTATGTATTTTTTCTTCTCCTATTTAATAACCAGAAATGTTGATAGCTTGCTTATTGAATATAAAACATAGTGTCAAGAATCTTTAAAATCTTTAAAGTCAGCCATGGGAATTCGAATTGTTCCTTGTTCTTTACTTAGAAAGGTTCCACGGAACCCTACTATACTGTTGGTGGGAATGTAAGTTGGTGCAGCCACTATGGAAAACAGTATGGAGGTTCCTCAGAAAACTAAAAATAGAACTACCATATGCTCCAGGAATCCCACTCCTGGGTACATACCCAGAGAAAACTATAATTCAAAAAGATACATGCACCCCTATGTTCACAGCAGCACTGTTCACAATAGCCAAAACATGGAAACAACCTCACTCGATTGACAGATGAATGGATAAAGAAGATGTGGTACATATATACAATGGAATACTACTCAGCCATAAAAAAGAACGAATAATGCCATTTATAGCAACATGGATGCAACTGGAGATTATCATACAAAGTGAAGTAAGTCAGAAAGAGAAAGACAAATACCATGATATCACTTATATGGGAACTCTAAAATATGGCACAAATGAACCTATCTTCAACACAGAAACAGACTCACGGACATAGAGAATGACTTGTGGTTGCCAAGGGGGAGGGGGAAGGGAGAGGAATGGACTGGGAGTTTGGGGTTGGTAGATGAAAACTATTACATACAGACTGGATAAACAACAGGGTCCTAATGTACAGCACAGGGAACTATATTCAGTATCCTGTGATAAGCCATAATGGAAAAGACTATAAAAAAGAGACTGTCTCTATGTGTCTAACTGAGTCACTTTGCAGTACAGCAGAGACTGGCACAGCATTATAAATCAACTCTACGTCAATAAAAAAAATAAAATAATAACAAAAAAGAAAAAAAAGGTTCCATGGGACAGGAATTATGAGGCAAAAGTCTCATGTCCTTTAATTTTTAGGTTGCTTCTTTTTTTTTTTTTTTGGCCATGCCGTGTGGCATGTGGGATGTTAGTTCCCCGACCAGGGGTTGAACCCGAGCCCCTTGTGGTGGAAGCACGGAGTCTTATTAACTACTGGACTGCCAGGGAAGTCCCCCTAGTGACCTCATTTGAAACCTGAGGGGTTGGGCCAACCACTTCTCCATGGTACATCCTAACTCGAGTTCTGTGTTTCTCTGGAGGTAAGGATGGTGTCTTAAGCCTCCCTTGGATTTCTAGCCAATGTTTGGTTTTCAGAGCTCTTTTTTTTTTTTTTTTTTTTGCCGTACGCGGGCTTCTCACTGTTGTGGCATCTCCCGTTGTGGAGCACAGGCTCCGGACGCGCAG
>NW_006784922.1:504568-515741 GCF_000442215.2 Lipotes vexillifer | reverse complement strand
TTTCGGTACGCGGGCCTCTCACTGCTGTGGCCTCTCCCGTTGCAGAGCACAGGCTCCGGACACGCAGGCTCAGCGGCCATGGCTCACGGGCCCAGCCGCTCTGCGGCATGTGGGATCTTCCCGGACTGGGGCACGAACCCGTGTCCCCTGCATCGGCAGGCGGACTCTCAACCACTGCGCCACCAGGGAAGCCCTCAGAGCTCTTTCAGACATTTGACTGGCAACGTCTGAACTGTTGAGGAGGTTGGGTTTTAAGAAGCTATTTCAGGGTTGCATCTTTACAGGGAGAAATGGTTGCTTATACCCTGAGATTCCCCTGTGATGGCAGCTCACGATACCGTTGTCTGAATACTTCACAAGCAGTGGGGTGGACTCAGCCAGTAATAATCTAGTAATTATTTTTAATTGAATTCAAAGATGACTGAAAATAGGTATTAATTTCATTTTAGCAGATGGACTTTATGTCCCTAACTCCACTGAGGCTGGGTGGAGACTATGCACTGAAATTCATGGCATTTTTGATACATGCCAATTTTTAGCTAAAATAACACTTATAATGGTTCTTTGTCTTTCTCCCCCCTCCTTCCCCACCTCGCTCCACTTTGTTTTAAACTTGTAAAATCGAACAAGTGAAATCCTCCTTTTTTTTCAAAAGGTATAGCAAATTTCTAAAACCTCTAGTATTTAATGTAGCTCCTGACTAGTAATATTAAAGAACATAAACTTGTGCTCATGAAAAGGTGGCATTTTAAGGCATGACACCTCAAGATAAAGATATCTTATTGTACTGGTGTTTGGGATTCTACTTGCTGGGTGTAGGGGCTCTAAACCTTTATCCAGGAGTTCTTTCCAAAGCTTTTCTACCTCGGAGTTTGAGAGTTCTGTTAGAGTTTTGAGCCATCATAGAGTTGAGTTTGGCTAGTAATTACTAAGAGGCAGGCCTGTATGGGTGCTGAAGGCTTAGAGAGAAGAGGCTTACAAGTAGCTTTTCAGGAAATCTCAGTGCTGCCAAGTCAGCAGCCATAAGCACATGCGTATGTTGTGATGTGGAGGTGGTGAGGGCAGGGTGCTCTCAGCAGCCTGGCAGCCGTACCTGGTATAATGGGAATCAAAGTATTGTCTAGTCTTTTTTTTTTTTTTTTACTGTTGTTGTTGTTGTTTGCTATAGTTTCCTAAGCATAATCTATATTGTAAATATATATCAGCTTCAGTGATGTTATAAAAACAGAAGTGAATTTAAGAAATAGAAATTTTCGTGAAAATCTGTGTACTTAGTTCATAAATATAATTGGAGTATCTTTCAGGTGTCATAACTCAGCTAGAAACTCCTGCACTTGCCTTGAAACTGTTATTGAACCTACATAATTGTTGCTAATTTAAAAAAATCCCTTTCAAATTTGGGCTTATGATAACTATTTGGTGGGGAGCAGGGGAGAAACTTGGATATTATCAAACAGTAATGTCTATTTTTTATTTCAATTTATTTTGGCAATAGTTTTGTAATGAGTTTACATTTTAAATTTGTATGGTAAAACCCAGCCATATATATATATATATATATATATATATATATATATATATATGTTTTCTTTTTTTCTAACTACAGACACTTGAGAATGGAAGCAATTTTACAGAATTCTGAATGTTTGATCAAGGCTTTGGTGTCTGCTTAAGTTAAGCGCGGACTGATTCTAATGTTTCTGTTGTTGGCGGACAGCTCTCCAGTCCAGGACTAAAGACTCCACAACTTGAATTATGTCCACGGCCACCAGTTTGGCCAAAACTAAACTAGGGAAGGCAAACAGTCGTTCCTTATCTTGCCTTAGTGACATTAAAGAATACTGTTGTGAATACATTGAGTACATGCTTGTTTTTATTCTTGGGCACAGGATCATTTGAACAGCTTAGTACTTAAAAAATAAAATCCTTTGTTGCCACAATTGAATATCACTAAGTTTATGGAGCATTTAAAGTCGCATAGCGCTTAAAAGATACTAATCAAATGAATCACCACCTCATGTGTTGTTTTGACAGGAAATGTATCACGTCTCAATAATTTCCTTAAAATTTTTTCTGCCAGGTGCCTGTTTTCTTCTGTTAACTTATTCCCATAGAATTCCAAATATGTGCTTGATTTCCCTACTGATACTTTCATAGTTTCTTTTCCTTGTTTTCCTTCTTTAGAGTAGCTGCTGCACTTTTGTTTGTATTGAATTTAAGGCTTATTACAGGGAAGAGGGAATGAGTAGCTTTTTTGAAGACTGATGTCCAACCAGGAGGACTCTGTCTGGTGAGCAGATCTGCTTGTCTCCGGCGTGTAAAATTTAGCTAAGTAGGTGTTAAGACGTGTCTGTTGACAGACCTGGCCTAAGGCCAGACGTGCATGAAATATTGTTCAGTCATCTATGGAGAGATTAGAGGGAGTTTTTATTTTTTGTGTACATATGCAGTTGAACACAATTTTTTACAATGACCTTGAGGTACCTTGAGGTAAAACAAGTTAGGGAAATAAAATATTGGGCTCTGTTATAAGCAAGGTGCTATACAGAGCAATACGAGAGATGTGGAAAGTTTGCTGCAACCCCGGATGAGGTGTGTCATGCAGGCTGCCCTTACAGGGCAGCGTGTGCAGTGGCTCTAGGGGAGGTATGGGCTTAGTGCTCTGAGATGCTCAGTGCTGGGGCCTCTGGCAAGGGAGGAAGAGCCAATGAAACACCCTTCCTTGGCCTGTAGCATCTTTCGGTGGAAGTAGGTGCAGAAATCGCCTTTTTCTACATTAAGAAATTACATGGATGTGTGCAAAGAAGAATTCTTAAGTCAATAACTTGTGCAGCTGTTGAACATTCATGTGTTTACCTTTGGTCAGTATATTTCAGATTAGTAAAAATGCGTATGTATCAATAAAATCATAACTAAACTTTCATGCATTCTGTCACATAATAAAAACACTTTTATAAATTGTATTTTTTTCAGTGAGATACCAGACACAGCATTTTATTTTATAGTCTGCCTTATTTTTTGTGTGATTTTGTGATTTACTGCTTGCTTTCTTTGGTAGGATAAGTTTATGGTTTAAATCCTTTATTTTTCTTGCTTGGATACAGAATTATTGCATTTTTTTTTAACATCTTTATTGGAGTATAATTGCTTTACAATGGTGTGTTGGTTTCTGCTTTATAACAAAGTGAATCAGCTGTACAGATACATATATCCCCATATCTCCTCCCTCTTGTGTCTCCCTCCCACCCTCCCTATCCCACCCCTCTAGGTGGTCACAAAGCACCGAGCTGATCTCCCTGTGCTATGTGGCTGCTTCCCACTAGCTCTCTATTTTGCATTTGGTAGTATATATAAGTCCATAAGAATTATTGCATTTTAAGTATAAGTATACAGTAGGTAACTTCTTTTAAGTAAAAAGACAGTTTTCTGGTTTCTTCCACCAGAAGTCTTCCCTTTCTTGTGATGTGGGATTACATGGTATAGTGAGTCTTAACGTCACTAGACATTAAAAGCATGTAAGTTTATAGTGTATCCCATGTAACTTAGAAGACTGTGAGTAGATTTGAAGAAGGCATGCCTGTCGTGATTATCACTTATGCAATCACAGACAGTGCTTATGACACATTAGTATAAGCTTTTAGCTATGATAAGGAAGTTAGTTTTTCACATTTGTACTCTTTTATTTAGGAATAACAAATTTGTGTAGAAAAAGAATAGCATTTATTGGTAAACCAGTCTGTTTTAGAAATGTTAACAATAAATGTCCCATTTTTGTAATGCATCAATACAAGTGTCAAAACTACTATATGACTAAGGTGAGACGCACATAGGGTGAATAGCAGTCTTGAAAATGGCAAGTCTTGGACACTAGCACTACGGTATGCAAGGTGACAGGAGTGGGGTGAGCTGGGCCTGGGTTCCTGCCCCTCATCTCAGCTCTTCCCTGAGTTCTTCTCTGCATTCCTCTTCCAGGGATGGGGCAGGCACCTAGCCACAAGCCCATAAGCAGGACTCATATCCCTGTCCTCAGTTTCCTCATCTGTTGCCTTCTGTGACTCGCTGAGCAATATATAAACAGTTACATGTACAATATGAAAATCCCCTAAGAAAGTTAAGCAGCCTTATTAAGTATATTTTACATGCCTTGTGTCAGAATGCCACTCACCCATCAGTTTGGCAGCGTTTTGATATTTATAGTGCCAAAGAGGTCAAAGCAGAACTTTCTTCTGCACTACTAACATTAGAAAAAAGTTTAAAAAAACTGTTCTGTCAGCTAGTTAAGAATTTATTAACAGGCCACTTTTGCATGAAATGCAGGTGTTCTCAGTCTCAAAATTAAACTTGAGATTGGGAGCACAAACCTAGTTGAACTTTAGTAGAGTGTTTGCACTTCTAGGTTCCCCCTCTGTGAATGGGGATGATACCAGCCCTCTAGATAAAGCTGAGGAGTTTGCCAGTCAGATGGAAATACTTGGCAAGTTTAAATAACATATAAATACAAAACCAAAACCTAAAGGATGACAGTTCTGTTTGTGAAAAATTCTTTATGACATAACTGTGAATATACACGTGGAAAAGCAGCGAATGTGATCAACTGGTACGATACCAGTCCTGGGTCTTTTTGTCTGTATTCAGCGACATGGGAGGAAGATGTGGAGCCGTCTTAAAGAGGCCTGTTGTGTAAGAAAAGGGGCTGATGAGTGGCATGTTCTAGTAGGAATCCCTGCTTCTGTACTAGAGGTTGCAAAAAGTAAAACACAGGGCTTCCCTGGTGGCACAGTGGTTGAGAGTCCGCCTGCTGATGCAGGGGACACGGGTTCGTGCCCCGGTCTGGGAAGATCCCATGTGCCACGGAGCGGCTGGGCCCGTGAGCCATGGCTGCTGAGCCTGCGCGTCCGGAGCCTGTGTTCCGCAGCGGGAGAGGCCACAACAGTGAGAGGCCCGCGTACCACAAAAAAAAAAAAAAAAAAAAAAGTAAAACACAAAACCCCCTCAAAAACCAGTGTTTTTCTTCTCTTCTGTTGCTTAGCCAGGGTATAAAGCCACTTGAGCAGAAGCATTAGTGAGGCATTTCATGAGACCACAATCCCCCTTTCAGAAAAGATATACTGCCACCAAGAGAGGTTTTGTGAGTACTTCTCTCATACGTTGGTGGGAGTACATACACTTAAATGATTTGTAAATGTTTGCTTTACTCTTTCATTAGCCCCAAGCATTAGTCTTTTCTAATCCTTCAAAGCCAATGACGAAAAGACCCTTCTCTCTTGGGTTGGTGGTCATAATAAAAAGGCAACCACAGGGTCAAGAATTGTTTTTGCTCGTCTCATCTGGCTTTGGAGTCATTCAATTGTAAAATTGTGTTACTGTTGTCAATTGAGTCTCCATGCTAGAAATGATTTGGGCTAAGTATACATTGGTTATCCCAGAGTCTTGAGTTGGACCACCTCCCTGGGAATGAACCGGCTGTTTAACACAGTTGGGAAAAACTCCCAAAAAACCTCGCTTCTGGATCTTGGGGTCGGGGTGGGAGATAGGGTACATAATGTTCCTACTGTAAAAGATGAACTAATTAATAATAATTAGCTAAGCATGTGATTGTCATAGGCCATAGATAGAACCACTGTGTTTTTTGTCTTCGTACAGTTGGAGGAATGAAGCTTATGAGGTTTATCCAACCATCCATGCGCCCCCTCTAGCATTTGAGGGCCCTGTTACAGGGAGAGTGGGGTGAGATTTTCATCAACTCTAGAAAGACCTCTCTGTGTCATTTGGTTTGGAGTTTGATAATGAAGATGACGATAACCATTTGTTAACTGCTTTCCCTTTGTTCCACATTCTGCTTGGAGCCTTGTGCCTCTTATCTTTATCTCCTACAACAACCTCTTTTGTTTTACAGATAAGGAAACTAAGGAGATATGGGAGGTTAAACAACCTGCTCTAGGTCCAGCAGTTGGTTTATTGATCCTTCCTAGTCTGTGAGACTCCTTTCTCTCTTCACTTTCCCGTGGTGTCTCTCAGGAGGCCTAGAGGGGAAAGCCAGCTTGTCCACATGTAAAAGAGACCAGGAGAGCTTATGCTCTATTTAACTGATCCAAGAAAATGTTCACTCCCTCTGCATTTTCAGATTTGTCTTCACAGTGAAACTAAGTATCTCATCTTTGCCATTTGTCACAATTCAGGTAAGACACTTGTCAGTGGTAGAGGATCTGACTTATATACCTTGTCATATTAAATCTTTCCAGGATGAAAAACAGAAATTAAAGATTGTTTTTCCATAGAAAAACCATATGCTATCTGGTGGGTCAATTATGACCTCTAAGTTCATGGCTGTTTCTTAGAGAGAAGGCTCCAGGCTAGGCACAATATCCTAGACCCAGAATTCTGACCTCTCAATACCTGTGGTTTGTTCACAGAATTTTTATGCATTCCAGCAGCCTGTTGACTTTTTTTTTTTTTTTTTTTTTTTTTTTTTTTTTTAATACACATGCATTGTAAAAATGTTGAAAAATACTGACAAATATAAAGAATACTATAGTTCTTTATTATTTATTTATTTATTTATTTATTTTTGCGGTACGTGGGCCTCTCTCTGCTGTGGCCTCTCCTGTTGTGGAGCACAGGCTACGGACGCGCAGGCTCAGCGGCCATGGCTCACGGGCCCAGCCGCTCCGCGGCATGTGGGATCTTCCCGGACCGGGGCACGTGTCCCCTGCATCGGCAGGCGGACTCTCAACCACTGCGCCACCAGGGAAGCCCGACATTTTAAATGTGTTTCATTTTGAACTTGAAGTTGACTTCTGATTTCGTCACTCCCAAGGATTTATCTGTTTGCTTTTGTTCAACTCGTTACCACTCTGCACTTGTTCCTTGTTGGCCTTGAATCTGTCCCCTTGGCCCTTTTCAGTTTCAGTGGTCATCCCTGCCCCCCTCTGCTGCCCGGCCAGGGTGCTGACAATAAAGGAGTAGTTTTTCTGCAGAAATGGACTTTAGTCAGTCTGGTTTTGCTATCACCATGCACTAGCAATTATGAACAATATCTGTTAATGTTACTTCTTTCCCACAGAATCCTTCTGTTGGTCTAAGCTCTAAATAATTCCTGCAGTCACTGTGGTATTTTAATAATATCTATGAAAGCTTCAAATTAACACATTTAATGACTTGTTTAATAAACATTGTATTCAACATGGAGCTGAATTTGGACAACTCCCGGTTATATACTTGGTCCCTAGCACATAGTATACAAGTTGGTTCTGAGAGTAAAATCAAAGATTTGGCATTGTTCAAGCTTGCTTTGAGTTCAGTTTGTGTATCCGATCTCTGTAGTACTATTTAACAGTACATTTAAACAGTGGATTTGAAATCAGCAATGATAGGAAAGGGGTGGTAAAAAAACAAGAAACAAAACTGGGGTTACTGTAAGTCTGTCACTCTGTGTGACCCCTTGGAGTTCTTGTGTTTAAAATGTAAAGCAGTGAAGCAGAGTGAGTGTTGTGAGTCTTAATGTTGTTTCATAAGTGAATATTTTATATTTGAAACATTTTATTTTATTGAATTTGAATATCTTCCAAGTTGAAATTTGTTTCGGAACTGAAAGACAAATGAAGAAAAGTTGTATGACTGGCACAGTTTAGTAGTTGTCTTCATTGTATCTTTGGAAGACATTTAAGAGCTTTATTGACATTTGTATTATTTTTTTTTACTGGCATGATTATATGTTTGTAGTTCAATAAGATAATTATTTTCACTGCATTTCCTGCCATTATTATGCCTTAAAAAAACTATTACTGAAAATTTTGTCATTTAGAGGAGGGATATATATATACATATATATATGCATATATATATAAAATATATATATTTTTTGCTGCACTGCACAGCATGCGGGATCTTAGTTCCCCTACCAGGGGTCGAACCCGGGCCCCCTGTTTCCAAGCTCCCTTTACCTGTCTGCATCCTCCTCCTACCTCCCACTTCACACACCAGTCTTCTACTGCCCTCAGGGCAAAGTTGCTAAAATACAAACCTGAGCATGTGTCAGTTTTCTGCTCGGAATCCTTCACCAGTGCCTCATAATTTTCACGACCCTTTGTGGTCTGGCTCCTGCATTCCTCTCTGGCCTTCCCTCCTGCCACACAGGTCTCAGGCAGCTCCCTGAACACACCTTGGTTTTCTGCCTTTGCACTTCTCCCTCTGTTCACCATTCCCTTTTCTCTGCACTCCTCTGCTCCCTGCAAAAACCTGGCTACCTGCTGTCCTTCTTGGGGTCTGGATCAGTTTCCCCTGTCCTGTGTACTCTGTGAGGACCTGCATCTACTCTGTCAGAGCTCCCTGTTGTCATTGCTGGTGTACGCGTTGGCTTTAATTTCCCCTGCTAGATCATAGGCTCCCTCCCGGCACCTAGCTCCGTGTCTGGTGCAAACCGGGTGCTCGCAATAAATACTGCATGAGTGGATAGACCGGCCGCCACAGAATCCAGCCAGCTGAGTTACAGTGAATGTGAAAGGGTCTGTGATCTGGCCAGCATTTTCTAGCTTTGAGTCCCCAGTCTAGCTGGTCATTAGAACTACCTGGGATAGAGGGCAGGGGAGCTTGAAATACAATTTCCTGGGCACTGAGACTGCTCGAATTAGAATCTCTGCCAGGTGGCACCTGGGAATCTGTGTTAAAGTCCACTGGTATAGATTATTTTTTGCCTGGGAAACTTTTTATGAAAATCAAGATTAATTATTACTGTTGCTTTCTCTCCATCCACTAGCTTGCCACTGCATCCAAGAAAGAACTTTTAGTAGTCTTTCAGAGTTTCTTCTGTATAAGAAAATAAAATTTGTGTCTCCTTCTACAGTTTATAGAGGGCTCCTGTTAACGTCTCACATAATCCTCGACAATTCTGGGAGGTAGGAAGGTGGGTCAGATTTTCATGGTAAAGATGAGGAAACTAGAGCTCAGAGATGTTAAGCAGCTTGCTCAGGGTCATGTTTTTTTTTAAAGATATTTATGTAGCTAGGTTGTTAGGGTTCCCAGTCACACTAGCGTTTTCAAAATTCAGAAATGATGGGAGTTCTTCTCAGGTTGTTTCCTAAAAAACAGGCAAAGTGAATACACAAGTTCTGCAAAAATAGCAGATCCTGTGGTCTAGAGTCTTGAAAAGAAAGTACTCACTACAAAATTTTAATCTCATTTTGATTAATTTTAGTTTTATAAAACTTAAAATGGAATTGCAGTATCTTTATGTGTGATCCTTCCTTAGGAAACATGGTAATGAATTTGAGAAGATGAAGTATTCTGAGTCATTTGGGATGTGCTTGTATTACTGATAAAATTTAATGTAGAGGTTAAGAGAGCCATTTTGGACAAAAGTTTTTTTGTTTTGTTTTGTTTTGTTTTGTTTTTTTGCGGTACGCGGGCCCCTCACCGCTGCGGCCTCTCCCGCCGCAAAGCACAGGCTCCGGACGCGCAGGCTCAGCGGCCATGGCTCACGGGGCTAACCCCTCCCCAGCACGTGGGGTCCTCCCGGACCGGGAAACGAACCCGTGTCCCCTGCATAGGCAGGCGGACTCTCAACCACTGCACCACCAGGGAAGTCCTGAATACCTTATTTTTAAGTCTACTTATTTCTAATTTACTTATTTTTAAATATTTAAACTTTGTGATATGTTATATTTGTAAGCAGAAGAAAAATTACCCTTTTTCCTTTTAAGTACTTGATTGTGTACTGGAAGAGCCTGGAGGGTCTCAGCAGTGTTTTACATTCCTGTGATTTGATTAACTTTTACCTCCCTTTTCCCTTCCTCTCCTTCCTCCCGGTGTTTACCATCCCCTGTTGGGCCATTGATGTCTGTGGACACTGGGTGTCTACGTGAGTACCCCCCTGGCATCTGCATCTTGTTTCTGGTACCATATTTAAGCTCTAGGCAAGGGACTTGGCACAAATGGCGACATCTCCGTGTGTCTGAAACGGAGCCTGTCACCTCCTACTCCACCCCAAATGGCTCCACCTCCTGCCTTCGTTGTTGGTCCCCTCCTTTAGCCCGGAAGTCTGAGAGTCTGTTTTACTTCTCCCTCTTTCTTGCCCCCTAGGGTGACTGGACCTTTTGAACAGGCTTACTCCTGCCCCATCTCCTCCACACTGCTACTGCTGCAGGTCAGACCCTGATCGCACCTTGTCTGGGATACTCCTTCACTTCCTGCCTTCGCTGTGGCCTCCTGAGCATCCACTTTATGCACTGGCACCAGAATGATTGTTCCCTCCTTAGGTAGAATCTTCAGTAGTTCTCCATTCCTATGTGAAAAAGTTCCAGGTTGTCAACCTACCCTTCACGGCTTTTCAGGCATTTGACCAGCCTTTGCAGCCTCATCCTTGAGTTCTACCTCTCCCTCTTCCAGAGCTCCCTGTCTCCAAGCTTGTGCTCCTGTTTGAAAGCTCACTGGACACGTCCCACTGACCCTTGCCTCTCTGCCTTGGCTCTGTCATCTCCTGTGCCCCAAACACCCTTCTTTTTGCAACTGGCCCTTATGACCAATACACCTCTCTCCTTTGCCTGGCTAACTAACACTCTTGAAGATGTCTTTAAAGGTATGATCTCCTTTAGGAAGCCTTTTACACCCTCCTCTGTTAGCTAGAATATAGTTGAGGTGACTTTAGACTTAAACAAGGCAGGAATTACTCTTATGAACATAAAAGTCTAACTGGAGAGTCGGGTGGCTCTCTCTGTGAGGTTATCCAAGGACCATGTTCCTTCTTTCATGTTGCTCCCCCATCCATAGGGCATTATCTTTATTGGCATGAGTGCAGTTGGCTCACCTCCACGTACCTGCATCTAACCGGTAAGAAGAAGGAAAGAGGGTGTGGAAGCCCCACTCCTTCCTTCGAAGGGCCTGACTCAGACCCTGTATACAGGACTCCTGTTCACATTTTGCTAACCAAACCTTAATCGTATGCCCACATTGAACTTTAGGGGAGGCTGGGTAATAGAGTCCTTAGCTCAGCACTGTCAAAGATAATGGGAGCTGCATATGTAACTTAAAATTTTCTAATAACCATAGAAAAATAGAGAAAAAAAGTGAAATTAACCCAGTACATTTAACCCCATATATATATATATATATATATATATATATATATATATATATATATATATTTTTTTTTTTTTTTCTGTACATGACCCTCTCTCTC
>NW_006784922.1:494014-504466 GCF_000442215.2 Lipotes vexillifer | reverse complement strand
TCCCGTTGCGGAGCACAGGCTCCGGACGCGCAGGCTCAGCGGCCATGGCCCACGGGCCCAGCCGCTCCGCGGCACATGGGATCTTCCCAGACCGGGGCACGAACCCGTGTCCCCTGCATCGGCAGGCGGACTCTCAACCACTGCACCACCAGGGAAGCCCTAACCCAATATATTTAAAATACCGTTTCAATATGTAGGATTAGCCACATTTCAAGTGTTTAAAAGCCATGTGTGGTAGTGGCTACCATTTTGGGCCATGTAGCTTTAGCTGGTTGGCCATGTGCACAGCTGAAATCGAAGGATCCTACTACTGAAATGAAGGGGAGAATGGATATCTGGGGTCATCTGGCATCTGTCGTATCTCTTCCAGCCAGTTTCTGCTCTTCTAATTTGATGCTACTACTTGGTATTACCTGTGACACACTGGGCATATAATCTGTTTTAGTCTATTATTCTCATTGGATTGAGCATTTTAAGGGCAAAGATTGAGTCATCTTTTCTCTAGATCTTAGTACAGTATTTGGCACATTTTAATTACCCAATAAGTGTTGGTTAAGTGAACTAATAAAGTGATTGGGGATTTCATTAAGTTTTTCAGTTGTCTTTATTATCATCCTCTTTTTTTTTTTTTTACCATCATCCTCATTCTTATGGATATTCTTTCTTGTGCATCGAAAGTTATATTGTCCTCAGGGGGGTGAATTTATCTTGATTTTATTTGAGAAATTTGCTGTGAACTCACATCCAGAGGTGTTTTAGTTTAACATCCACATGCTGATATAATGGCAGGTTCTCTGGTTCCATGAGTAATGTTTTAGAAAATTATGTCCAGAAAACGCCTATTTTCCCTGAAATCGTGAATCTTGCTTTGGTTGAGGGTGCCTCCGCACTCTTAACTGGATGGAGCTGTTTGCATGGAGCCGCTTACATTGAGAGCTCCTTTTCAGTGCTTAGGGAAGTAGATCATTTCCAGGAAATACTATTAAAAATCTACTGCTGCTAGAATACAGAGGCAGAGGATGATATTTTACGTGTGAAGCACAGTATTACCAGAAGTAAGTCAGTAAAACTTACCAGCGATTCCTAGAATTTTAAATGAAACATGAATGCAGCTTCTCATTAAATGACGTAGGGAACTGATTGTTCCCTAAACAAGTTCAATTCTAGATCTGCCAGACTGTTCTTCTCTTGCACAGGCCTGCCTTGCATCCCTCAGAGTCAGGTCGCTGTAGGAATGCCTTTCCGGGGCTAGCCCTTGATGTGAGGGCCCTTCTCCCTGGAGAACGGAGGTTAGGAGCAAGGGTAAATGCATAGGACTGCATCTTCCCCTCCCACTTCTCATCAGCAGCTCCCCTCGCCCCTTACCCCATCTTTCAATGCCCCCTGCAGGCAGAAGCTTCTCCCCGTCTCAGGAGTGGCTCTTGGGTTGAATTTTATAGGTTAGTCATCCTCTGGGGGAGAATCTCATTTCAATCAGGCTGTAGCATCCTTGAGGGAAGTAATATTTGTAGCAGTAATAATCACTGCCACCATGACCACGATAATGGCATCATAGTGCGTGCATGCGCCAGGCTGCTGAGGGCTTTATGTGTGTTACTCACTTCTTCTTACAGCAGTCTTATGAAATCGGCATTGTTAGGGTCCCCATTTTACAGATGAGGAAACAGAGGCTTAGACTAAGTGACTTGCCTGGGGTCACAGGCTGATAAGTTGCTCAACTGGATTGACACCCATATCTGAAACTAAATCTTGGGCTTTTAACCATTATATGGTCCTGCCTCCTAAATATCACTTATGTAGCTTTCTTCTGATTTCGTATGTTCTTGGTGGTGGTGGGGCTGGCGAGGGAGAGGGGCCCAGGAGCGCCTGACCCAGAATTGAATGGGTTGAGGAGGGTTTGGATGAAGCTTTTTAGAACCAAGGATGATTTTGTTGGTAGAGCAAGGAAGAGCCAGAAATATCAGACTCCCATTCTGAGTGTTGGGAGAGGTTTCATTGCCACCCCTCTATGATTAAGGAGCTGTCGCTGTAAAGCAGTTCACCCCTCTTGCTTTCTTTTTTTTTTTTTGCAGTACGCGGGCCTCTCACTGTTGTGACCTCTCCCATTGCGGAGCACAGGCTCTGGACACGCAGGCTCAGCGGCCATGGCTCACGGGCCCAGCTGCTCCGCGGCATGTGGGATCTTCCCTGACCGGGGCACGAACCCGTGTGCCCTGCATCGGCAGGCAGACTCCCAACCACTGTGCCACCAGGGAGGCCCTCCGTCTTGCTTTCTTGATCAGGAAACTGGAGCTCAGAGACTTGAAATTATCAATGCTTGCTCGGGGGGACGTGCTCCTAGTGAGTAAAATAAAGCCAGGACAGCATACTTGAACCCCCTCTTCTCAGTGAATTTAATGTGTATTTTGTAACCAACTCTTATTTGTTATTTCTATTGGATGTTTCTATTTGTTACCAGTAGAAAAAGTACCTGGAAGATATCAGAATGTGTGCTTGCTTGAGGAATAGTAACAGGGTAATGGAGAAACTGGGACAGAAATTTGTTTCTCAGGGACACCATGTCTAACGCAGTGGGTGGTGGCAGGGAAGGGGACTGTGGGTCAGCCCCTTGCATCCCTCCTGCAGTAAAGGGAAGGGGACCCAGGCTACGGATGCTGGGCCCTGCCGCAGCCCTCAGACTGCAGCCCTGATTCTCACATAAGTTGGAAGAGTCCTGGCTTCCATGGCTCCATGAATGTGGGGGAGGGAGAAGGGTTTAATCCCACAACCAGGGTTATAGCGGGAGGAAGTATGTTTTTGGAATTCTAAATGTGAACTCTGATTGTCCTGTGGAAACATGGGTAAACATGATGCTTAGGACAATATTCACGGGTTAGGGACTTCTCTGATGGCACAGTGGTTAAGAATCCGCCTGCCAATGCAGGGGACACGGGTTCGAGCCCGGGTCTGGGAAGATCCCACATGCCACGGAGCAACTAAGCATGTGCGCCACAACTACTGAGCCTGTGCTCTACAGCCCACAAGCCACAACTACTGAGCCTGCGAGCCACAACTACTGAAGCCTGCACTCCTAGAGCCCGTGCTCCGCAAGAAGAGAGGCCACCGCAATGAGAAGCCCATGCACCACAACGATGAGTAGCCCCCACTCACCCACATGGAGCGACAAAGACCCAACGCAGCCAAAAATAAATAAATAAATAAATTTATGAAAAAAAATATTCATGGGTTAGTATTTGAGGTAAAAAGGCTCTTGTGGGCTGGTCTGGATATTTAACCCCCATGGCATGTAGCAGCTGCAAATAACCCATTTACAAGTGTTGGAATCTGGCCCGTTCATAACCTGAGAGATGTGTCCTAATTACCTGTATATGTAGGTTTCTCATCTATCCAAATGAAAAGCTTGTCTGTATACAGGTTACTTGATAATTCATACGTGGAGGAGTTATTAGACACTCTTGGGGAGACCAAAATACTTTTGAAAGACAAATGCTACAATTAGGTCTAATACATTTAGGAGAGTTATAGTGAGAGCATGAATGAGGTAAGATTTCCTAGGAACTCAGCCCCGGCCTGATCATACATGTGGGGCTTTGACAGTCTGCTGAGTTTGGTTGGGCTTGAGAGGGGGATGGAAAATGCTCTTGGTGTTATGGTCCAGGTAATGAGGTCAGGACGAGATATACATGGCTGTAATTCCCAGCTCTACCTTTTTTTTTTTTTTTTTTTTAAGCTGGTGACTTTGGGCCCTCCGTTCGTTTTCTCATCCATGAAATGACAGTAACAACACTTTATGGACAATGGTGCAGAATAAATGATTAACATATGTTGAGGCAACTCCAACTTTTCACTGTAGTAAGAATGAACGGAAAGCAGTTGTACTAGAAAGAGGGGGCTTGTCTTGAAGCCAAACACAGTTTTAGTTAGGTTGTGTTATTTGGGGGAAGCTGGTGGCGATCATGGGGGATGTGGAAGGTCTCACCCAGGCTGCCCTTGTCGTGGTCATTGTGTGAAGTGTTTGAGGTGGGGCCTGGTGGACAGTGAACCTGTGGTCAACAACAGCTAGTTTCACCGTAACGTAATTGGAATCACATAGTATGTACACGGGGCATTCTTTATTTTTTAACTTTTGATATTATTAATGTGTTTGTTAAATACCCTTCAAAAATTATCATTTTCAGTGACTGCATAAAATTAGTATACTATTCTCAATGTGAGACTTTGCGATTATTCCCAATATTTTGCTCATAATGCCTTAAGTACACCTTTGTCAGAAATTCATGGCTCGATTCCTACAAGGGAAGAGGCAGTTTTGTTTTAACTGTGGTTGTAGATTGAAAGTCAGCATTGGAATCTGCAGCTTCCCCTGCTCCATTGGACTGGAGTCTGTCATTGACCTGTTTGTGTCTTGAGCCTCTAAGACCTGGGAACCTGCCCTGCTCACCTTGGTTTCCTTAACATCAAGCACAGAGTAGGTGCTTGTTAAGAGTTTGTGGAAATGAACCAAGGATGAAAGTTTTGGTGCACAGAGAGATGTGAGAACCTCCCATCCATGTTCTCCTTCTATGTTGTTGTGCTATGTTGAACTTTTTTTTTTTTTTTTTTTTGCGGTACGCGGGCCTCTCACTGTCGTGGCCTCTCCTGTTGCGGAGCACAGGCTCCAGACGCGCAGGCTCAGCGGCCATGGCTCACGGGCCCAGCTGCTCAGCGGCATGTGGGATCTTCCCAGACCGGGGCACGAACCCGTGTCCCCTGCATCGGCAGGCGGACTCTCAACCACTGCGCCACCAGGGAAGCCCTATGTTGAACTTTTTAGGGAATGGGGAATGGGCATAAAAATGATATGCTGTCTTCCCTCAAGAAGCTTGTTACCAAGTTGAAGAGAACACTAGCAGAGAGGAGAAATTAGGGAATTTAGTAAAATATCAACTAAGAGTCTGGTAGGGAGTTTAGAACTAGGAGAGAATCCTTATTGCTGGAGTAGCCAGCGGTGTAATGGAGCAGGTAGAATAAACTGGGTGTTAGGATTTATCCACTTAGGTCAATAGAGAGGGAGAAGAAAGGGTGCTTTAGGTAGGAGAGCCAGCGCAGGGGCGGGAGTGAGTGTGGACCATGAGAGGGACAGCCTGCAAATCTGGGGGAGCAGGAGGAAGGAGTATTTGAGAGCCAGGTAAGGTGGGACCACGTTAAGGCGAGTTGGAAATCAAACAGAATTTGAAAGAGGCTTAACAAGCATAAAGAGTCTTTGTAGGTTCGTGAGTGACATGAGGAAAGTGGTTGAACTGGAATTTCAGAGGTGGTGTCAGAAATATGTCTCAGAGAAGGTCATTTATAAGTACACAAATACTTGGTGATGAGAGTTTATGTATCTGGAGTTCGTCAAAGCTTCTGTGACCCTCCCTTAATCCTTGCATGTCCAGGAGTGGGCAGTGATTATTGTCTCCATTTAACAGATATGGAAATGGAGCTCCCAAGTGGTTGGTTGACCTCTCCCAGTCACACAGTTAGACATGGCAGTTATAGGAAGCCACATCTCCTCACTTCTGGACCACTGGCTTTCCAGTGATGCCTCAGGGTATGAGGGACATGCCTTCCAGAAACTGAGGTCTTTGTTGGGGGAACTGTTTCTTGGAAAGAAAAGGGACGGTGTCATTGTGTGGCTGATGTGTACGAGGGGCTTTAGGTACATTCAGTTTCATCACCCTAACAGTCTCGTAGCTGTTGTCATCATTAGCCACGTTTTACAGTTAAGGAAATCAAGACTTGAATTAAGTAACGTGTCCAAAGTCACACATCTAGTTAGAGACAGATTGAGAACCCTAATCCAGGTTATGTGTCTCTTTTCTGCCTTGGTTCTTTCCACAGCCTGACACTTGGACACACTGCAGTTTGCTTCTGTTTCCTGCTTTGTTCAGGAATGTGATGGGGTTGCTTTTTTTGGGGGGTGCTATGTATGCAAAACTAAATTATTTTGGAATGAGTTTAACTGAAGCAGGTGTCTTGGCTTAATATTATGTTGTATTTTGTGGAGGTGAGTGCACGTATTAAGAGTAAATGTTAGGAATTTCAAAAAGCTAATTGGGAGAAACAGAGTTTTGCTCTCTTTCTGGCTTTTAGGGATTTATTCTTATGTTTCTTCTAAGCCACCCCTTAAGCTTCAGGATGGAGACTCACATGGTAAAGTGCTGAGCGGACCTCTGCTTGCATCTCTAGTCTCAGCTTTTGTCCCCTTGTCATCTTGCGCACAGCTCTAAAGAAGAGACTTCAGATCCTACAGAGATTGGCACGTTCTCTGTGCTCAGTGTACAGGCTGGAATGTGTCTCCTCCCCAGCCCTGCATCCTTCCCTTTAGTCTGCTTCACTTGCTTTCATCCTTCAAGACTCAACGTGCCCAGCTCCTGGACTGGGTTTGTTGTTCCTGCCCTGTGCTTACCCCAGTCAGGCACCTCTGCCCTGTGTTCTCCAGGAAGATAGCACAGGGATGGAAGTGTACATGCAGTGTTTGGGAGGGGGAGATGGGGATACGCAGTAGGCCACCCTCATGGAATGGCCAGCCTGTAATGGGAAGTTGTAGGAAATAGGCTGGAGAGCGCTTTAGCAGTAGTTCTTGGGTGATAACAGAAACAGACTTTGATGCCTAACTACGACCCTAACTGCTCCTATGGCCACTCCCTTGCATAAGCTCTCTACCACGTACCCACCCCCGGCTGCAACGAATTCCCGTGGGCTTCTGTAAGGACAATGGGATCCTACTTCCTGTCAAAGCTGTGCACAGTGGAGGGCTCCCCAGAGGGGGGATGCAGGTGCTAACTGGAAAAAGGGAAGGATGCCCGACAGCCAGACCACCACAAAGCCCCCTCTAGAGGAGAAAGGAAGTGTTGTCAGACGCCCTGGGAGGGACGCTCACACACAGCGGCCTTGAATGGCAGGTGTAGAAGGGTGGCCTTTCCTCTCTCGGCATTGGGGAGCCACTGAGAGGCTTAGAGTAGGTGAGGGGGGCTGGACACCCAGAGCAGTATTTGTAGAAGTGGAATCTTTTGGTTGCGGGCCTCACGGACTGGAGGGAGCTGGGGCCAAAAGTAGGGAAACCAGTTGGGAGATTAGTGTCCGTGTGCAGTAAATACAGAACTGGGAGTTTGGAATTTACCGTGAGTCATGAGCAGCTCAGGGATTAGAACGCGCTGACCTTGGGCGAGTCAGCCTTTCCCGCCTCAGGTGTCCACGGTGGGGAGACCATGCCGGCCTACTCACGGCAGCGTTGTCGGGATGAACTCATCAAGATCTTTGGTCTAGATCCAGATGAATCATGGAGTCATTTGTAGCTTGTTGTTTCTGCCCTTTGCGTGTTGGATATTTTTCTAGCCACCACTTGCTCTTCTCTTTCTGAAATGAAAAGCTGAGGTGCGAGAAAACCTGATGGTCAGAGTAATCTGAGCACATCATTGCTTGGTGGGGGAAAGGTTCCACCTCCAGGTCGTGCGTTCATCTGGTTTTTGGCACAGTCTGAGCCAGGAATGAGACAACGTGAAAGCTTGTTTGAATACTGAAGTAAAAATCACAGTGGGCAGGGAAGACCGTCTACCTGGATTATTAGCAGAATCTATGCAGTGGCCTCTTCACTTCAATGGTAACCGTGACCACTTGAGTGGACTTGGACAGCGTCTAGAAAATAAGGGAAAACGCCTTCAACAAAGCTCTTTTCATGGACGGCTCTTACGCTGTGCTCGATCCTACGGCTCTTAGACAAAAGCCCGTATTTTCTTCCCGGGTCTTGTCATGTTTCCAGCAACAACTCAGAATATGGCCTCACAGGTCAACACATTTAACCACCACGGGGAGCTTTGCTAGAACTACAGCTCTTGGTTGGTTTGTAATGATTCCTAACCTGTTTACTATTGCATTTTTATCTTGTTGCTAGAAATCCTAACGTTGGAGTTGAACTTCACAAAGAGCTTTCAGACATTATCTCATTTTGTCTCTTCAGGCTGGTGCAGGATAACTTCTGATATCTTAGTCTGATTTTCAGTGGGGTTTGTACGAAAAGAGTTAAGATTGCTCTGCCTGGACCTCAAACATTGACAAATAGAGTTTCATTGTTCTTTTATTTGAGTAGCTCCTCGTGTTTTATAGGCATTAATTCATTAATGCTCACAAATGCCCTGTGTGTAGGCAGTGGAAAATACTTTCCCTGTTGCAGTATTTACACGCTGAGAAACCAAGTCAGGAGGCAGAGGCAGGGCGGGGCCTGTGGAGGGGAGCCAGGGCTGACTCAAGCTGCCGGGTTCTTAGTCTCGTCCGCTTCCTTGACCATTAGAAAACCCGAACACATTTTCCTTTGGAAAATGATCATGATTTCCAAGGAAAACAGCCTTGGAGACCACACTCTATCTGGAGAACAGAACTGTAAGAGGGGAGTTTGGGGGAGATTTTATCATAAAATGGCGGATGTGGTTTCATTTGCTTGTATCGTTGGCATGTATTCTGGCTACAGCTGGAACCCAGACAGTCAACGTGGTGGCGTGTTTTTGTGTCTAAAACCACTCTTTGGACGTACTCATCTCATTCCTTTGATGCCTTTCCAAGTGTTAGAAAAGGAAGATGCCATTTCCAGCTTAGGCTGTGCCATAGGTGGCAGAAAAGGCTTTCATGTTCCCTTTTTAGATTTCCAAGGGCAGGGAACCATCCCTACTCTTCCTCCTTTTAATCTCTTATCTTCCCACTAGTGCTTTGATGAGAATAAATCAGTAAAAGGACTTGGTGGGCAGAATAAACTGCAGGCTGTGTATCTCAGTGCCTGTGTGACAGCTCTCCACGTGTGGGCATCTCAAACTTATGCCCAAAACTGAATCCCTGGTTTCCTTTCCCGAATCTGCACCACCTATGCCCCTTCCCATCTCCGTTAATGGCAATTCCATCCTTAGCTCAGTCTTCAAATTTTGGAGACACCCTCTTTCTCTCACATCCCACTTCCGATTTGCCAGGAAATCCAATTGGCTTTTATCTTCAGAATGTGTCCAGAGACCAGTTACTGCTCTTGCTGCCCTTGCTACCACCCTGTTCTTTTGCCCACCATCATCTCTTGCCTGGATTATTGCAGTGGCCTCCAAACAAACAAGTCCCCCACTCTGCCCTTAGACCCTTTGTTAACCTGCAACATAGTAGTTAGAATAATACTGTTAGTATATATGTCAGATCATGTCACTCCTTAGCTTGCAACCCTCGAATGAATCCTTTCATACTTAGAGAAACCCAAGCCCACATGATGACATATAAGGTCTTATGTGATCAGGCCCTCCATTTTTCTCTGTCCCCTTTTTTTTTGAGTGCATGTGTGTGATTTTACTACAGTGTATTGTAAAATAAAAACACAAACGCGACTTGGTCACAGCCTCTTAAATATAGTTATAACGTTGTCCTTCCTAGAAAGCTCCAAACCTCTGTCTGTGGAGCCCTAGCCTGCTCAGGGTAGAGCTTTGGAAGGAGGCAGAAGACATAAGCAGTTTTTCTCACCCCGCCAGTGTGTACGGAAGGTTCAGAGGACCCTGAGGACACAGGAGTCTGTAAATATTTAGTCGTGGGTAATGAAGTTAATCTAGGAAGGGGTGGAGCTCTGGCAGTAGCTGGTACAGGTCGGGCTCTCCCGTCTCTTTGGGGAAGTGGTGAGGCTTTTGCTATTGGTTCAGCCAATCTGATGGTTTAGGCAGGTTTGGAAATTTTATCAACACTTACGGTAGTTGGTACAGCTCTTCTGGTGGGTTTCTTGGAAATTCTTAAAGGTGGAGCTGCTTTTGTCTTTTCCTGCTGCTACTGAGGGGTCCTATAGGCATTGTGGAAGTGACTGTGTCAGTCTCTGCTGATTTTACAACTTTTCCAGAGCCAGGAGAAGTCGTGCTTTTAAACTCTGAAACTCTTGGCAGTAGATGGTATGTGTTTTTTTGAGGATGCTCTCAATATTTCCTCTGGTTACTGAGTATCTTCCGAAAGATGCAGGAGATAGGCTGCTGTAAGTTGAACAGGTTTTCACGAATCGTTCTTTAGTTGCAATAGAGCACCAGTTTATTAAAAAAGGATGTAACTCAGGAAGAACCATGTGGAAGAGATGCAGAGGGCAAGGTATGTGGAACTTCCACGCTCCCTCTGAGCGTGCCACTCTCCCAGCACCTCCACGTGTTCAGCAGCCCAGGAGCTCCTGTCCTCCTTTTTCTGTCACTCTCCATGTTACTCACTCGGACTCCTTGCTGTTCCTTGATCATGCTCGCACTGGTCAATGTCCCCACCTTGCTTCATGACTTCCCACTCTCTCCTTCCTCTGCCTGAGACTCTTAGCCCAGACATCTGCATGGGTCTCTCCTACATCTCTTTTAAGTCTTTGCTCAAATGTCATCATCTCAATGAGGTCTTTCCTGACCACTGTACTTAAAATTGCACCCCACTGCCCACCCCTGCCACTCTTTC
>NW_006784922.1:412402-493529 GCF_000442215.2 Lipotes vexillifer | reverse complement strand
ACTCTTTCCTCCTCCTTTGCTTCATTTTTAAAATAGCACATATCACTTTCAAATGTACTCTTAGAAAATTTTCTGGTTATTGCCTGTAAATTGTACTGTCAGCTTCAGAAGGGCTGAGATTTTTGTTTCTCTTGTTGAATTATATCTCCTCAGCACATAGTGTCCTGTTGCTCAGTAGCTGCTCGAATGCTGTTGAATGAATATGTTGTGTTTTCAAACACAATAGTCACTTTTAACCTCCACTGCTCGTCAAAGAATATGTAACGATTGGACTTAGTCTCCTAATTTTTTGGTATGTATGGAACACAGCAAAGGATGCAAGGGAATAATTTAGCTGGGGATATAAGATGAACACATGAAACAATTAGCAACAAGTGCTGGGATATAACTGTTAGATTGTAGAATACATAAAAGATACAGGGGCAGTCATTGGGAACATGAGGAGAGGGAGGACCCTGGAGTTTACTGAGTACCTACTGAGTGTCAGTTCTACTCTAGGGGTTTTGTGTACTGGATTCCATTTGATCCTTACAACAGATATTGTGAGGCCAGTGAGGTAGTCCAAGGTCACAGAGTTAGTAGGTGTTCGATCTAAGATTCAAACCCTAGAGTCCCATGCTACAGAGTTAGAATATTCAGAAAGGGATTCATGGAAGTGTAAGGTGGTAGAGTCTGGGCATGGGACCCATGGGGAGCAAATCTGGGTCAAGTGAGATTTATGTGGAGAAGTGCTGAACGATAGGTTATGTGTGGGATGAACAACATTGCAGGATGCTCTGGAAGCCCAGTGCGGGAGTTTGTATTTGATTTGATAGGTACTAGAGGCTAAGATTTGTTCTTGACCAGAGGAGTAAAATAAGGGAAACAGTGACTTTGAGTATTAAATTGAGTATTTAAGCTGGTGTTAATATCCAAGATGGTTTAGAAGTGGGGAGGGGGGAACATGCTTCTGGTGATCACTTAACAGACTCTTGGAATATTGCTGGGAGGTTGGGGGAGGTGACGGGAATGGGGTGCCAGTTTAGTAAAGAGAATGAAGAGGGGAAGATGGGGGGGGAGACTCCAAGTAATTACTACGTGGTACATGAGTGAGTGTGGGAGTGAAGGAGGAAGAGAAATAAACGTTCTAGGGTTACGAACCTGAGTGGCTTTTATTACCTTTAGCAAAATGGGCAGTGTAGTTGATGTGGACCAGTTTGGGCCTGATTATATTGAATAGTTCTTGAGGCAATGATATTAGGGAAATAATCAAAGAAACGGTTCTCCTCCTAGAGAAGAGAAAACATAGGGGATGGAGAAGGGATGATGAGATAAGTAGTCATCAAAGATTGTGGGAAAAGGCATTAGCCTAGTTCTGTGCAGTTTCAGAGGTCAGTTTAGAACTACTGGCTGAAAATTAGGGGGAGGCAGATTTTGCCTTAAAATAAGGAACTGTAGTACCAACACTGGGAAAGTTACCTATAGTAGCTGCTTTGATCTTCACAGCTCTGCAAAGGAGACACTATCACCCCATTCTTACAGGTAAGGAAACTGAGGCCTTGGAGCACACTGCTTAAAAAGTGCAGAGCCAAGGTGTTTTGGTGTTTTATTTATTTTCCTTTTGTGGCTGATTTCTTCTTAATTTAAAAGATTAAAATTAAATATTTAAAACGTAAAACAAGTTATTAAATATAAATAAATTCTTTTAAATATAAAAAAATTTACATTGTAAATTTAAATATTTTTATTTAAAAAACACATGGTATCACCAGCAAAATAATAGAGATTTTTAAAAGACCTTTCCGTCACTCCCAGCAATTTCTCATTGTAAGAGAACCAATATGTACAGTTTACATATTTTTCTTCACTTTTCTCTGATCATACAAAATGCAGTATATATTATTCTCCATTATAAAACATTTTAATATCACACCTAGACATGATTCTGCAAAGTCCTTTTGAAAGATCTCTCTGTGTTCTGTACTTTCACTATTATGTATCTAGATAGAGATTTGTTGGAGCTCAATATATTTTCAGCATCTGAGAACTGTATCAATTAATAAGAATTCTCTAAAATTCTCTCTTCACATATTCTTTTGTCCCTTTAATCTCAGTCTGGAGCTCCTGTAAAAAGTATGTGGACCTTTTCATACTATATTTCAGGTTCCTTAACATCTTTCATATCCTTCCCCTTCTCTAGCTTTTTACTATATTCTGGGTAATCTCTTAGATTTCAAATTCTAGTTTACTGATTACCTTTTCATTTTTCTTTCTTTGTTATTTAACCTGTCCAATGAAGTTTCAGACATTATACCTTTTTATTTTCAGAAGTTTTATTTGGTTCTTTGTCAAGTCAGCCTGGTGTTTTAGGATAGTGTCCTGTGCCTTTCTCATGCTTTCAGTTATTTTTTTTAACATCTTATTTAAATATGCTTATATTTTAGGATATTTGGTTAGTCTATTTGAAGTTCTGAGGGTCTGATCTTGCTGCTTGTACTGTCTTTCTTGTGATGCATAGCTGCATAGAGTGTCGAATGATTTGGAATTGTGAGCCTATGACAAATGAGACTCTAACTGTGGGAGTTTCATAAACCTAAGTTAACTCCAAATGCAGCATTACCAGCCTGGGACTATTTTTTGTATGTTAATCTCTCAGTTAAAGATTTCCAGGGAACGCTTTTCCCCCGCCTCTTCGAAAGCTTAGGCTGAGACAAAGTTCCTTGCCTTTTCCTTTTACTAGTGGTCATACTTTTCTATTTGACTAAAGGTAGAGCCCTCTGGGTACTGCCTTATTCAGGAGATGGATCCATGACTTTGTCTCTTGCCCTCAAAGGCCATTTAAACTCTATCTTCTGGGCTGAGACCAGCCAAACTCTTCAGGGCAAAGATTCTCAGTAGGTCATCACTGTATTTCTCAGTGAGTCTTAATTTTGTGACTTTTGGAGAGCTCCCTTGTTTTCTTGGGAGAGTTCAAACTATGCATTTGAAGCGGTTCTTAAATAGTCTAACTAATGCTTTGAGCAGTAGGGGTCTCAGGTTATTTAACCCATCATATTGGCAGAAAGAAAGTCTGTTTTCTTAAACACTTAAAGGGACAAGTCCTTGTCAACTCATCTTACACATTTACGCAGCCCATTCCTGGTAGGATTGGTGCCTTTTCTCTGTTCTCTGCTAGCAACCAGTGCTTTTCTTTATTCTAATGTTAATTACATGGCATTGGCTATTTTATTGTATGCTTCCTCCAGTAGGCCAGGAGTTCCTGAGGGCAGACCCTGGACTTCTGTGGGTGCAAAGTCCCTCAGCTAATGGGAACAAATGGGACCCAGAACACATGAGGGGAGATGGATGAGGGAATTGGAGGCAGAGCCAGAAAGAAAGAGCTCTAATGCCCTAAGATGTGACCAATTGATGAAAAGTATTGGTTTCAAAATAGGGAATGAAGTCTTTGTTCAGGGTGAGGTGGCATCTTAAGGATGGAGGAAAAAAGGAAAGAACCATAGTCGTTCTTTCTAAAAGTGTAATGTCGTTAGAAAGGGGAAATGAATTGGTAGGGCGTAACTTGGCATGAGCTCATTTCAGAGGTGGGTAATGGATTTGGTCTGGAATTGATGTTATAGACTGTCTATCAATAAATCACTCACTCACTGTAATTAAGTTTACTAGGTACATTCCACACCTGGGACGTTTTGTATGGTATCAGTATTTTACTGAGTGCTCTGTGAACGCTCATCTAAAATGAGGTTTCCCCACAAATATGTAATCTAAATTTATAGGCCACACACCTAGACAGATCTGTGTTGCGTATGGGCGCGTACACATGCACCGAGTCAGGGAATGGCATATTTTCTGTAATTTGGCTCATGGACCTGCTTGCTCCACACTGTGTGCCCTGCTTTCCGTGTTCCTGTCTTTGAGTCAGTGTTTTTGAATGAAGGCATGATTTGTTGGTAGGAAGATCGAGACTTTATACCCATGACTATCCATTACCCTATTAACCTGGATTATATCACTCGATTAGTTACCTATCACCTACTAGAAGATAGGAATGTAAAGAACTAGGAGATGAAAGGTGAAAGTTTGTGTGTACCTGTATGTGTGTATGTTGCGAGTGGGGTTAAGATGAACTAAGTTTAGTCACGCTGATGAGAAGACCTAAGGTGATGAGAGGTATCTGTTAAGTGTGCCCATGTATTTGGCATTGCTATTATGAGATACCTTTATTTCTCGCAGTTCTGGAGGCTAGAAGTCCAAGATCAGGTGCCAGCCTGGTTGGGTGAGACCCCTCTTCTGGGTCATAGACTTCTTGTTGTGTCCTCACATGGCAGGAGGGGCTGGGGAGCTCTGTGGAGTCATCTTTATAAGGGTACTAATTCCATTCATGGGGACTCCACCCTGATGATCCAAGAACCTCCCAAAGTCCCTGTCTCCTAATACCATTATCCTGGGGGTGAGCTTTTCAACATTTGAATTTGTGGGGGGAGACACAAACTCAGGCATGCACATACCACACCTGTGTATTCTGTTAGTGCAAATGTTAGTTTTTCAGATTGCATTTTTTTCCTAGAACAGGTAGAGAGTAGTTCAGTTCACGGCATGTGAAGATCTGCCTTGATGTGGCATTTACTGCTTCAGGTTCTGCAAAGTGTAGCATTTAGTTCCCAGTTCCTTTGTAATAGTGCAGTTTTTCAGAATAATGAGCTCAGTGTTGCTTTAGGAAACACACTGTTATGCGAGAGCCATGCAAAACATGATCTGAAAAGGGACTTGAGTAAATAGTAAGAGGGAAAGGGCCCAAGTTCTACCTGCCTCACAGCAGGCATTGCAGTTTTTGGAGCACATCCAATCTTAAGAGCCACCCACTTGTCCAAGATCAGATTGATAGAAAGACAGAGGCTTATTCTTTGGTCTCTCTTGGTGAGGACTGTCAACAAGGAACTTATATGCCATGAAATAGAACCATTCACTCCAATGGAAAATATGCAGATTTAGAAATTAAATTCTTTTTACTATCTTTTTGAAAAATTGAAGTAAGATTAGTATTCTGTTTTCATTTTTAACTGAAAATCAATATTAATATACAGTTTATGAGTTGGGTAGTTAAATTATAATTTAAATGAAAATATTTAGGAATTTTAATGGTAGATCTGAAAAGAAATTATATGCTAATTTCCTGGGGGATTACATCAAGGATAGTATTATGTAGTGAACTGGTATGACTTTCTCGAATATAGGAACTCTCCCATGAGGGATCCCCTTTCTGGAGGAGACTTGAGATTGGCTAACCTCTCTTTTGAGGGAAAGGCACACCTAAGCCATCAGAAGCAAAATTACAATCTGTTCAGATTTCAAAGAAGAGCATGGCACAGTTCTTCAGGATGCAGAACTGTCCCCGTTATGTGACATTTAACATCCTTGGCCACCAGGCACCAAGTGCCAAGATCTGTTCTCCCCAGCACTTTCGACATTCTCATTTCTTTCCCTTGTCCTGGTAAGCATGCACAGGTCCCCACTAACATAAAGACCGAAATAAAACAAAAGTCCCCTTCATTTTCCTCTTCATTGCACTGGAAGTGATACCCAGTAACTTTCTAATTTCCAAAGACCATGGCCCCTTCTGAGTCTTCATTCTCCTTGACCTCACTGCAGTCCCTCGTGAGCTCTAAGCAATTACGTATTATTATCAAATTATTATTTAATCTCTTGAATTGTTGCTGAACTGTTCACGTGGTTGGACTTGTCTCTCTATAAATGTCTTGAGGGCAGGATCTTATACTTCTCTGTGCCCTTAGTAATATTCAGGACAATGTATTTGGTGTTTAATTTGTTAGCTGAATATTTATTTCTAACTCATTGCACTGTTTTAATATTTATCCTGTAGGAAAGTTCTTTTCTGTTTTAATCGTGAATCCCAAATGCTGAATTTCACGTCTTTATCGTATATGTGATAGAAATTTGTAGTTATTATTCTTAGCATATGTAGGTCACATTTGTTCAGATAACTGGAGCCCAGGGGTGTATCTGGATCTCAGTCACAGTAACAATATAGTTTTTGACTTGGCTTTCACCAATGAAAACATTTGAATACCAGTTCTCACTCTGTTCCTCCTTTCCGAGACACAGGTCAAGATCCCTCTTCCCAGAAGAGTCTTTTCTGACAACTTCAGCCCCAAAGTTCTCTCATTTTCCTAAACTCTTAAAGCATTTGCTGTTTAACATGATTTTCTCCACTCCTTACCTCCTGGTTACTGCTCCACTGCCCTCATTAGGCTGCTCCTTCCAACATGGCTGTGGCCAAGCAGGCCAGCAACCTTTCAAATCATGGCTTCAGAGGGTCCTTCTCAGTCCTTATCTTGCTTTGCATCATTTACCCACAGGGTTTGCTGCCTTGTTCATTTCTCTTGGATTTTGTCACATTCTAAATTTCTAGCATAGCAATAGTTAGATAGTTGGGAGTGTGGGATCTGGAACCAAACTGCTTGGGTTTGAATCCTGGTTCTACCACTTAGCAGTTGTGTGCCTTTGGGCAACCTGCTTAACCTCTCTATGCCTCACTTTTCCCATCTGTAAAATGGGGACAGTAGCAGGAGGTACTCTGTAGGGTTGTGAGGATTAGATGAACATTGTCTAGCACAATAAATAGTGCTCAGTAAATGTCAGCCCTGATCATTTCTCTATTTCTCAATGCCTTTTGTGAGCTCCTCTTCCTCTACCTTTCTCTTGGAGTTCTCCAAGGTTCTGTTCTAAGCCCTTTTTGAATTTGTGTGTATCCACTTCCTTGATCCATCCCATTTACTCCCAATGACTTTAACCACTGTTCTATATTATCAAACTCTTTCTCTCCAGCCTAGACCTCTTTCTTGAACTCCAGATCCCTGCTTTTGACCTGTCTTGGACACCAGTCCTCACATCTCAAACTCATTATAGCCAGTACTCATTTTTTTCCTCGGAGTCATTCATCTGCATTTCCTTTCATTTTCCCCATCTTGGTCAGTGGCATTGTCTATCTCATTTCCCAAACCGGGAACCAAGGAATCACCCTAGATTCCTCCTGATCCTTATGCCCTGCATCATCTAGTTAAGCATCAAGGCCTTTCCATTTTGTTCTTTAATCTCTTAGATTTGCCTACCCTACAACATTGCTTTGAATCAGGCTCTCAATGTCTTTCACCTGAACAATAGCAATGGTCTCTTACCTGGTTTCCCTGACTTTGGTCTCTCTCTCTCTTTCCAATCCATCTACCACTTGTGTCACAGTGATCCCTTTAAAACACAATTTGGGGGCTTCCCTGGTGGCGCAGTGGTTGAGAGTCCACCTGCCGATGCAGGGGACACGGGTTCGTGCTCCGGTCCGGGAAGATCCCACATGCCGTGCAGCGGCTGGGCCCGTGAGCCATGGCCGCTGAGCCTGCGCGTCCGGAGCCTGTGCTCCGCAACGGGAGAGGCCACAACAGTGAGAGGCCCGCGTACCGCAAAAAAAACAAAACAAAGCAAAACAAAAAAACACAATTTGGATCACACCCCTCTCTTGCTTAAAGCCACTCACTGGCTTGAAGTTCATGTTACTTAGGATGACATAACATTGGGGCTCAGAAAAAGTTTTTATCTTTTTCTCCCACCACTACCCTACACACACTTTCAGTAGCCCTGGAGGTGCTACTGAACAACCTCTTCTTTTGTGCTTCCATGTAGTTGTACCTATTTCTTCTGCTTGAAATGTCCTCCCATTTCATGGTCTGCCTGGTGAACATCTATTGTCTGTCTCAGTGATTTTCAGCAAGGCTCGCTATTGGCATTTGGGGTGGGACAGTTCTTTGTGCAGGACTGATCCAGTGTTATAGGACACTCAGTATCCATGGCTCCTGTTGCTGAATGCCAGTAGCAGCTCCCTTCCCTCTTCTGCTCTACTCCTACCCCACCAACCCAGTCAGGTAAGAAACCAGACACGCTCTGCCCTCATTTCCAAATGCCTTTCTGGGTAGGAATGCCCCTAGGTAAAAGCAGTAGTATGTATTCTTTAAGACTTAGCTTAAGCCTCATTTCCTTGGGGAACCATGCCCGATACCTCACCTGCTGACTGATTTGAGTATTTCTGCTTCCCTGTGTTCACAGAATCCCACACATATTTTATATTACCATTGTTTTCCTTTTTCTCACTGGGCTGGCATTTCCTCTAGGGCAGAATTCATCCTTGCATCCTCAGTGCCTAGGATATAATAGATACTCAATAAATATTTGTAGAGTAAGTGAATGTTTATGTTATCCTTGGTATTTAGTTGTCTGTCCTCTAGCTTATTTGCCTATTTCATATCAGTATGCCCTATTCAAATAGATTGATAGACACTTGAAGGGAAACATTTATACTTTTTTTTTTAACTGAGTACTAAGCGTATAGGAAGTTCTGAGTAAATGTGCTAAACTAAATGAAACATTTAGAGACTAGCTATATTTCTAAGGTTAAACCTCATTTCTTTTAATTGTTAAGGTCAGATTTCTAAACATTAAAGCATCATTCTAGAATTTCTCCAGGTTTTACACATTTGTCCACTAGTTTTATAGTCTAGCATTGGGTGCACTAGTCTAGCTCTTCTGGTTTAAGAATGTCTTAATTTTTATGGGTGGTGGGCAGAGAGTACCTTTTTGTTCCTACAAAGACTGTATAAAGCCTGGTTGGGAATGGGGAGGTAGAGGAGGGTGGCTCATAGCCACAGTTTGCTGCCTGAAATACAGATGAAAGCCATGGGGGAGGTGGTGGCTGCCACCTCTGGTTAGATTTGTTAACTTCTCTGTAGAAATGATTCTTAGTATCAGGAGAATTTTCCATGTACCTATTCCCCCAGCTACTCTCTCTGCCTTTACTTTCTTCTCTCTCCAGTCTATTCAGCAGTCTTTGGGTCAGCCTCATGACAAGCCAACCTTAGGTAGGTTATTGCCTCACTTCAAACACTTCTTTGGCCCCGCATTGCCTCTAGAAGGGATTTTTCAACCAGAAGTATGTGATTTTTTTAATCTTGGATCTCACAACCTTAAATTCAGCCCATGACTCCACAAAAGAGAACCAGTTTCTTGACTTAGCAGTTGCTTTGCTTTTGCCCATAAATAGTATTTCCTACTTTGTTCATTCATGTTTCTTCTCTAACATAGTTCTGAATTTCTTTTGACATTTTAAATTATCAAATTTATTGCTAAGGATAAAGCCTTGCTGCCACACGAAATAATCAAAACAGGTCATAAGCTGAGAGAGAAATTCTAAAAATATTTTAAGCAATGGCAATATTATTGGAAAATGTGGGCCGGGGGTGGGGGGATGGCCACCACCAGAGAGAAGATTGATTAGCATACATAAATTTTAGCATGACTTTTCAAATTGACAGTTTTATTGAGATAATTGTACAGTCACATTCAGTTGTAAGAAACAGTATAGAGAAACTATATATTCTCTACCCAATGGTAACATTTTGTAAAACTGTTATAATCAGCTCAATTAATATTGACAGTGATACAATGTACCCATCTTGTTCAGGTTTTCCAGTTTTACTTATATTCACTAGTACGTGTGATCTTAAATTTCTGTACCATTTTTGTCACGTGTGTAGGTTCATGCGTTCACCACTACAGTTAAGATACTGAACGGTTCTGAAACCACTAGGATCCCTCATGTCGCCCTTTTATAGTCACGACTGCCTTCCCTCCTCACCTCTCTCAATACTGTTTCTCACCCCTGACAACCACTAATCTGTTGTCCTTTAATTTTTCTCATTTAAAAAATATTATCATATAAGTGGGATTATAGTCTGTAACCTTTTGGGACTGGCTCTCATCACTCAGCATAATTTCCTGAAGGTTGATCCATGTTGAGTAAATAGTTTGCTCCTTTTAATTGCTGAGTAGTATATCTTGCTGAGTTATGTATGTACATATGTAAGTGTGCACAAAGACAACAGAGTTTAACCATTCACCTATTGAAGACATCTGGGCTGATTCTAGTTTTTGGCTGTTATAAGTAAGGCTGTGAACAATTGTGTCCAGGTTTCTGTGTGAACATAAACTTTTATTTCTCAGGGGGGAAAATGCCCATTAGTGGAATTGCTGGTGGCAGTGTGTGTTTAGTTTTGGAGAGACTGCCCAGCTGTTTTCCAGAGTGACTCTATTATTTTGCATTTTCACCAGCAGTGTATAAGTGATTCGGTTTCTCCACATCCTTTCCAAGATTTGGTGATGCCACTATTTTTATCATCAGTGATAGGGGCACTATTTTATACATTGTATATTTTATATATTTTCATATCCCTCCCATGACAACCTGCATAGTGTTGTGCACACAGTGACAGTGAATTGACTTTGACATGATGGAGGAACTTTAGAGATCTGTTGCTGATGAGGACATTGATGCCCTGATAGGATGTAACTTGCGCAAGATACTTGAGTGCTTGAGCTTTGCATTGACTATGAAGGGATACACTAAACCGATTAATAGCATAAGTGAAATGGTACGGGTATGTTCAGTTGACTTATAAAAAGCTTTTAAGGGCTTAATCACTTTGTGTGCAAATACATCCTGTGGAATACCAGCAAGTGTGACTGGTTTGGCGGAACATTTTGTTAGCAGCTAGCTCCAGCTCCTCTTTGTACTTTGCAAATGTCCTCTAATTTAGGCTGTACTATTTCAGACTGACTGGCTCCCCTTCTTCCTCCCCACCCCCAGTAGTTTGAATTAATGAGATCCCATTGAATGGTTATTGTGTTGCTTGCTTTCTAATCTTCAGACATCTCCCCACACTGAGTTCACCAAATAATTCTACTCTTTCACTTAAAGCTGCTTAGACCTGCATAACTCAGGTAGATAACTCCAGTCTGAAGCAGGTCTGTAGACACCGTTGTGTATTAAACAGTAGGTTTATTTCTAAAATGCTTTCTTCTTGCCCATCCATTGTGCTGCCATTGAAGGTTTTTACTTAGACTTGGCCTTACCTCCCATTTAACTGTTCTTTCCTCCTCCTGTTAGTATAACAGTTGGGAAATACAATTAAAATTCTACACTCCTAGGTTCACAAAGGAGCTGTGAATCAACATTTCCCTCTAAGTGCAGAAGGTTTCAAACTGAGGTAGCAATTGAATTACCCCAATAGTAATTGCTCTCTGCCCTTTGAAGTTTCAAACTGTAGGGGGAATATTTGGTTCTATAAAGACAAATAAAATTCTTTGGGGCTTGACAGTATTATATTGATGTGGTGCAGTGCCCTTCAGAATTCCTGATGCCCGGGGATTCCTTGGGGCTGTCAGGATGAGGCTGAGCTGGGTAGGATTCTTTTAGACCATCTTCACCCCAATTACTCCTGAATCATTTTGATCAGTCTAATATATAGAGGTTCTGAATGATAAATAAAGATTCAAATGTTTTAAAAAATCCTTTGCGTATGCTTAATGTACAGTGATAATAAAAATAGTTAAAGCTAGCATTTATTGAGTGCTTATGATGGGCCGTTAAGTGTTTTGTCTTTTTTCTCTATCAAATCTCTTAATCTTCCCAACAATCTTAGGGGGTAGGTACTGTTACTTGTTCTGCTTGACACACTAGAAACTGGCCCAGGGAGGTAAATAACAGACCCAAATCCACACAGTTAGAACAGGGTACAACTGGTGTTCAAACGCAGCCTGTTCTTGAGTCTGTACTCCTAGCTGTGAGGCTTTTGCAGCCTTTTAGCCAAGCAAATTGCTGTCTTTCAGACCATAGTAATGCTACAGAAGGACTGTGCTGAGGCCAAAGAGAGCCTGGGCTCTGGGCTCAGACAGGTTGGGTGCATATGCCTCGGCCATGTCTAGCCTCTTGGCCTCATCCTCAACCAAGTGGCACAACTTTGCTGAGCTTTTCTTTGCTCTTGTGAAGTGGAGACAGGGGTGCTGGAGGCCCTCCTATCTGAAGAGAGTAAGTATCAGGAAAGCCTTTTAAAGTGAAGCTTCTTGGAATGGGGACCACAATTCAGAGGTAACAGGGGTGGAGAAAAAATTTGCCTGAGGTTCTAGTTTTTGAAAATGAAATTAACATTATGAAAATATTTTTAAAATTTAAAGTTTATTCCTTTGGCTGAAAGGCAGCAGAGCATCACAGCTAGAATTACAGGCTCTGGAGTGGCTGCTCGAATACCAGCCTAGCCTTGTTCAGTGCTAATGCATGCTGAGTTTTTAACTCTGCTAACTCTTAGAATGAACATAAGGTGAATCGTGTGTGTGTGTGTGTGTGTGTGTGTGTGTGTGAGAGATTAATTAGAGGAGGTTGTGACTTTTTTTCAGACACGACTGAGAGCACCGTAGGACATCCATGTCATCACGTTTGATCTTCAGAGCATTATTATGGGGGTCATTTTTATTAGAAATACCCAAGAACATCTCCCATTTTCTCCTAGGGTGGGGAGAAGGTGCTGTTATTCCTTTAATGTTGGAGTTACTATCTTTAAGCCTTTATCTCATTGTGATTATTTCTTCTTACTTGTCAATGGATCTCTGTCACATTCTCATTGATAGTTTTGTATATGACTTGAAGTTCTCCAGTACTCAAATTCTTTTCTCAATTTTATTTAACCTTATTTCATGCTTAAAAAAGATTTCCAGTTTTATTTTGAGTTGATTTGTATTTAGCTATAATATCTGGTAACCATACCAAGCCCTGAACAAACAACTACAAAAAATTTTTTTTGATGTTCAAGATAAAATGGCTAGAGAGTAGATGCTAGCATTGGGTGGGGTGAAGAATGAACAAGGGAGGTTTTTTGCTTGTAATTCTATAAGTGGTCAGTTCATTTAAGTATTTTTGTTTAGGTAGCTTGCTCCTCAGTTAACCTTGTAACTGGAGGGACTTGTAAATGAAGATTTAGAGAACTAGGACTTCCACATTTTTCTCAACGCTACCGTGAGGATTCTCTGAGGTGATGTTTGTGAAATACTTAACGCAGTGCCTGACACACCATTAGCCTTCAAAATGTAGTTATTTATAATACGGACAAATATTTGAGCATTATCTGTTAGTAAGTTGTATGAGAGGCATACACACCAATGACTTTTAGCATGTTGAAAGACAAAATTAGTCATGGGTTTTATATTGAATCGGTCTTAGAATATTTCATTTAGATGCAAAAACATGAGAAACCCAGAACTTCAAAGAACTGATTTGTTTTTGTATTAGTTAAATGTTATGTTTTAAATTTAAAATATTCTTTTCACCTGTTGAGAATAGTCTAATATTTTTCTTTATTGTTAACTAGCAACCAGAGATATTGGAATATTATGTATGCTTCATAAAGTATCTAAAATACTGAATCTTTCATGTCTTGATGATCTTTTCATAAGATTTTTTTCCCCTGTTGGGAGCAAACTTAAAAGCTCTGTACTAAGACCCCAAATTATTCCATGGTGTCTGCCAGCAAGACTAGAATGTATTGGCTCTTTACTGTCCCAATAAACATTTTCAAAAATACAGTACAATAAAAAAGCACTTGAGTCTCAATTTTTGAAATTGCAGGTGGAGAACTCAAGCTTTAGGAACTGGAGTGGTAGCACATGATATTCACGTATATAGTGAAAAGCTGCAGCGTGTGAAGAACTTAAGCAATTGTGACTTGCTTAGCAGACACAAATTTTTTATCGTTAAACTTGACGTAAAAGGAAGCGTGGCCATATTTAGCCATGCAGCTCAGCAAGTGAGCACAGAACTTACTGCTCTTTGCTATAAAAGAGGAATTAATTACAGAAAAGTGAGAATATAGTTTTTAATATCTATTTTGGTTTGAAGTTTTATTTGAAGATATAATATATTGGCAGCAAACTATGTTCTCTACAACTTAAGCAGGAAATCCTGATAGGGGTTTTAGAAGTGTTGGAACAGAGGTTGAGAACTGTGGGGACTTTAGTTTTTGGGTTATTTTTTCAAGGAGTGAAAAGTAGTTTCTCTGAAAAACAAAATAACTGCTGCTCAGAATGGCTCCTAAATTTCTTTACTGAAAAGTGGTAAAAGGTAGAGTACGCAGGAATAGTAAAATATGAGTTGTTATAAATATCAGGTGAAATATAAACAACATGTTGTTTAGCCCTTGATGTTTTGCCTTTTGCCTGAGATGATTACAATTCAAATTTGAGGCAGGCACTTGATGGTGTTGGTGGAGAACCTGGATCCTTCACAAAGCTGTGTGAGGTTGGATTCTGCACTCCAGTCAGCTCATGTGGGCCTTTTCACTGTATGAATACAGAACTCCAGAGGCGCTGGTGAGCACCCCACACTCCACTGGTTGTGCCTTTGTCTGCTGAGCCTGGAGGAAAACTATTGGGAAAAGTCATCTAACAAGTAGGGGAAAAGGCTTACTTTGTAGAGCAGAGCTTCAAAATGTTGACATGTATATACCCTTAAGTATAATACGTTAACATGTATCCCTTAATGTATTTATTAATAAAACATATTACTGTAACAGTGTATATTCTAAAACATATCTGAAATCTACAAAGCTATAAGGATTAAACATTATAGTAAGATTTTTTTTTTATTAATAGTCCTTTTTGCACTCACTAAAAACATTGACATGTATTACATGTATTACAGTGAGAGTAATATGATGAAAATGTGTCATTCTTTTGAAAACCTTTGCTTAATAATTTTAATACTGTGTTCAGTTCAGCTTGAATGTCTGGTTCCAAGTACTGTTTACTTTGAAATTGATTTTGAAGTGTCATAGCTAAAAAAGATACCATATTATGATAAATAGATTCTAATTGAAGAAGTGAGTGCTGGCTGTACTTGTACATAAGGGGATTTATATTTTAACCCCATCCAGCAATTGTACAAGGGTTTAAATGTGGCTAATAAATTCCCATCTTCCATGATATCAATCATTCCTCCTGTAAATTAATCAGAAGCTGTTGCATTTAAAGAATATAAAACCCATGAAACATTTGGAAAGGTTAAAAAAAATTAGATTAGAAAGCTTTTCCCCAAAATTTAAAGCATACCTGTATGAGGGCTTTTGTAGGTGGCAAACTTTAAATAATTTTTGCAACAAAATCACAAAATGGAAAGGTGCAAATACTTTTTCAAAATGTTTTTACGGTGGTATATACTGTCTATAACCTGAGTTTCTTTTGAGATGCATTTTCTTTTTCACTTATTAAAATATCACCCCTTTCTCGAAGGGATAGGATATTTATTTGAAAACTATTTTGAAAAGATCTGCTATAAACAGCCAGTTTTCATCTCAGAAAACCCAGCAAATGTGGAACACTTCTATTTTTGTTAGAAAATTAGGCAGTACATGTTTGGCAACTTTTTAAAGTAATTTGCTGCGATATAACCAACACACCTTAATGTGGTAAAGATTTTTATGGTCATTTCCCGTCTTGTTACAGCAACTGTAAAGATTTGACCATGTTTGAAGGTCTTATTTCTATAGTTAACCACACTGACATCCTGTGGAACTGTGTGCTTTTGGCTTCAAGTTCTTCTTTGCAGTATCTCACCCATGAATGACACAGTGAATGAATTTTGCGTATGTGCTTTTTAAACTTCTTATCTGAGAAGCTACCCTATCAGTGGTTGTACTCGAACAGTTTTCCTGTAGATCATTACTTATCAAAGAAGTAATTCACTCTTCAAAATGTCTTCATATTCTCACGAAAAGTGGGGTTTTTTTTAGTGTAATTTTATTAGACAAAAATCTAATACCATCTGTACTTTCTTCTAAGTGTATGGCAAGCCTCCCACACAGCTTAATATGTCCTAATATGCTTCTTAAAATACTAAATTTTGAAAGTTTTGCTCATAAAGGAAAGCATTTTTTTTTTTTTTTTTTTTTTTTTTTTTTACTTTATGGATTTCAGCCTTTTTTCTTAGCACTGCATTTGCTGTAGAATACATTCATTTCTTTTGCTATTAGGTAGAAATCTTAAAAGGATCTTCTAATTTTATTATCAAGTTTACCAAAATTTTGTAAAGGATTGGAATTGTGTATGGCATGACTGTGAACACAGTTGAAAAAAATGGCTACTGTCTTGAGACACAGTGTACATTTAGTGTGAGGGTCATGGTACATGTGCTGATGGATAGACATTCATATTTTAAATGCCTTCTTGATAATTTTGAATCTTGAGGGGCTCTACTCAGTGCTCTTGGATTGGTCATAATTTTTATTTCATAGTGTAGCTGCTGAACAATTCATACTGGGATTGGGAGTCTCAGTTTTGTCATTCTTGTGGTTAGTATTATCTTTAATTTGAACTTTCTTTCTTGGACTCCTTAAGCCATTCATCCAGTTTGTGAGCTTAGTTTCATTACAAATTGACGATGATAACCCATAAGCCCATTTACATGGGTCTACGTGAACTGCCACAGGGCACAAAGTGTTGAAAATGTGGGCCGAGGAGGGCTCAGGATGACTCATGGAATGTAACTTGTGACCTAGGAGGGTGCCAGTGTCCACATGTATATGAACTATTAGTAAAACTTGAGCAAAATGATTTTTTAAAAAGTAAATTAAAATAGAATTCTTTATATTTTTCCTCCAGGTTAAGTGTGACCTCTGGGGGTTACGGTACTCAGAGTCACAATTCAGGTTGCTATGTGTCTGCCTTCTTAGGAGACATCCCCAAAGTACTGCAGCTGGCTGTGGCCTGGAGACCAGAGCCAGGCCTAGCCTGGTGAGCAGAACCCTGTCCCAGAGGACGCAGGTGGGTGGGGGGAGAGAGGAAAGGTGATGGGGGCCGTGAGTCTCCTTGTCTGCCCTACTCAGAGTTCTCATGCAGCCCACTCTTCATTTTCTTCCAATCTTTAGGTCTCTGTCATTCAGCTGTGAGCTCTTTGAGGGCTGGACCATACGGGTCATCTTACTGGCCATTGAAGGTGTTCAATGAACCTTTCTTAAAGGATGCTCCTTTTGCCTAAGTTGCTAGCTGGTTTCCGGGTACAGATGGGATGTGTGCACTTAGTGGAGAGGTTGGTTAGTGTGACAGCGGGCTGCATCCCTCCAGACTGAACTCTCTGGCCCTCACCAAGAGGCCTTAGAACTATCTCGTCTCCGTAGGCTCCTGCCTCATCCAGCCAAGAATGAATTTTGACCTCAGAGTAACCTATATCTAAGTGATTAACTAAGGCAAAACTTGCAACATGCTTATTTTGGCCTTTCTTGGCTTCCTGAAATATAATTTCTATTTGGGAGCAGTCTGTGGGATAATGTTTGGGGTGATAGGTTTTCCTTATGTGTGGATCTTCATGTGAAAGAAGAAAGGGAGGAGGATATTTTATATGGAGAGCATCTTATTCCTTTGTTCTTAATTTTGTCTCTGCGGTTGTCCTATCTAGTGGGTTACTCCTCCCTCTACGATGTTAACTAAAGGGCAGGGCACAGCTCTGCTGGTTGGTTACACGGGGCTCCTACAATAACTCTCACTTCTATTATTTTCATTGCAGATGCGGGAGCCATGGAGCTGAACTGCAGTGAGGTACCTCTTTATGTAAGTGCCTAAGCCTTGGGCTGCAGGTCTAAGTGGCCCTTTCTTGAACTTGAAACCCCTTGTGACTGAAGTGGGAAGAAATGTTCTGTTGGCTATTGAGTTGGGGCTTTTATAAAAACAACACAGAACATTACTGTGTAGTTCAAGCCTTTGCATGGAGCCTTTTAAAACTGGTTGGCTCCTGGTTCCAAAGTCTGGGTTTTAATTATATTTTCCTGAGTAACTTTTAACTGTATAACTTCTGGAAGGCAGCTCTGCTCACCACTATAACCACCAGTGCTTACCTGTATAACTTTTGGACTCAGAAATACTGAGTTCATCTGTGTGAATGATTTTTGAACACATTATTTTATGATATCCTGATAATAGCCAAGAATGTTTTCTGTGTGTATCTCTTTTGGGGAGAAGGTTCAGTGACAATTGTGTCAGGTAAAATCCTGATGTAGGAATTCAAAGGGAAAAGTGCTGGGACATACATAGAGTAGCTGGGGGATTGGGTGACAGAGCTGCCCCATGAGATTCCTAGTCAGATGTACCTTCTGGGCTGAGAGAGCATTCCAACCTTGAGAACAGTTACTGGGTGTAACAGAAGTGAGCCGATTGTCTCCCCACATAGAAAATGGCAGATGATTTTCTCTTCCTTCCTTATTTTAGGCAAAACCTCTTTCCTTGGAACCTGTGTTTGGTGGCAGGTGGGCATGGATGTGTGTATGGGAATTGGGGTTTCAAGTGGCCTTTGAATCATCAACTCAAGAAATACACCAAGAGTACTAGATCTAGAATAAGGATATGGCCTCAATTCAGATGTATCCCGAATAGAACAGAATATCAAGGACTTGGAACAAATTTAGTCAGAATCTTAAATCTACTAAAATATATTCATTCATTTCCCCTTAACATACTTCGCTACCCAGGTGGCCCTCCCTCTCTCCCTTCCACCTCTTCCCTTGCTGTCACCTCCCTCCCCCTTAACACGTACCCCACTCTGTTCTCTGGAGAAAGACAAAATGATAAAATAAATGGATTTCAGAATAATGAAAAAGTTCCCTTCTGGGTTACTCAGGGGTCTGGAGTATTCTCTCTCGATTGTGATTTGCAGGTTATAAAATGTATTGTAGATAAGTTAGACTTGGCCCAGCCATAATTAACGATTAAAAAAAAAAAAAAAACTGGGCTAAGGCTCAATTTAAAGGACCCCCAAGTCTTTTTTTTTTTTTTTTTTTTTTTTTTGGTACCTTTCTCCTCCTTAGCTTTATTCATTCCACTCTGCTCTCCTACGTCGAACCAAACAGATCTACAAGTCTAATGAGGATACAAAACCTGGTAGTTTTTCTTTTTTTTTTAATTGAAGTATATGTGATTTATAATGTTGGGTTGGTTTCTGGTGTACAGCACAGTGATTCAGTCACACATATGTATACATATATTTTTTTCTTTTTCATAGTCTTTTCTACTATGGTTTATTACAGGATATTGAATATAGTTCCCTGAGCTATACAGTAGGGCCTTGTTGTTTATCTATTTTATATATAGTAGTTTGTATCTGCTAATCCCAAACTCCTAATTTATCCCTCCCCCACCCCCTTTCCCCTTTCATAACAATAAGTTTGTTTTCTGTCTGTGAGTCGGTTTCTGTTTCATAAATAAGTTCATTTGTGTCATTTTTTAGATTCCATATATAAGTGATATCGTGGTATTTGTCTTTCTGTTTCTGACTTACTTCACTTGGTATGATAATCTCTAGGTCCCTTCATGTTGCTTCAAATGGCATTATTTCATTCTTTTTTATGGCTGAGTAGTATTCCATTGTATATATATATACGACATCTTCTTTATCCATTCATCTGTCAGTGGACATTTAGGTTGCTTCCATGTCTTGGCTATTGTAAATAGTGCTGCTATGAGCATTGGGGTGCATGTATCTTTTCAAATTATAGTTTTCTCCAGATATACACCCAGGAGTGGGATTCCTGGATCATATGGCACCTCAATTTTTATTTTTTTAAGGAACCTCCATACTGTTTTTCCCTAGTGGATGCACATCCTCACCAACAGTGTAGGAGGGTTCCCTTTTCTCCACACCCTCTTCAGCGTTTGTTGTTTATAGACTTTTTGATGATGGCCATTCTGACCATTGTGAGGTGATACCTCATTGTAGTTTTGATTTGCATGTCTCTAATCATTAGTGATGTTGAGCATCTTTTCATATACCTGCTGGCCATCTATATATCATCTTTGGAGAAATGTCTATTTACATCTTCTGCCCATTTTTTGATTGGGTTGCGTGTTTTTTTGTTATTGAGTTGTATGAGCTGTTGGGATATTTTGGAAATTAAGGCCTTGTCAGTCACATCATTTGCAAATATTTTCTCCCAGTCCATAGGTTGTCTTTTCATTTTATTTATGGTTTTCTTTGCGGTGTAAAAGCTTATAAGTTTGATTAGATCTCATTTGTTTATTTTTGGTTTTGTTTCTGTTGCCTTGAGACTGACCTAAGAAAACACTGGTACAATTTATGTCAGAGAATGTTTTGCTTATATTGTCTTCTAGGAGTTTTACGGTGTCATGTCTTATATTTAAGTCTTTAAGCCATTTTGAATTTATTTTTGTGTAGGGTGTGAGGGAGTGTTCTAACTTCATTGATTTACATGCAGCTGTCCACCTTTTCCAACACCACTAGCTGAAGAGACTGTCTTTTTCCTACTGTATATTCTTGCCTCCTTTGTTGAAGATTAATTGACCATAGGTGTGTGGGTTTATTTCTGGGCTCTCTATTCTGTTCCATTGCTCCATCTGTCTTTTATTGTGCCAGTACCACACTGTTTTTTTTTTTTTTTTTTTGCGTTTTTTTATTTTTTTTTTTGCGGTACGCAGGCCTCTCACTGTTGTGGTCTCTCCTGTTGCAGAGCACAGGCTCCGGACGCACAGGGTCAGCAGCCATGGCTCACGGGCCCAGCCGCTCCACGGCATATGGGATCCTCCCGGACCAGGGCACGAACCCGAGTCCCCTGCATCGGCAGGCGGACTTTCAACCACTGCGCCACCAGGGAAGCCCCCACACTGTTTTGATTACTGTAGCTTCGTAGTATTGTCTGAAGTCTGGGAGGGTTATGCCTCCAGCTTTCAAAACCTTGTAGTTGATCAACATCCTGGTACAGCTATTTTAACTCAGACCTACCAGATTACGACCAGACTAGGGAAGAGTCAGTACACATTGCTTACCGAGGGAAGAGACTTAAATAGACCAAAGGAGAGCAAATTTTTTTTCTCTAATTATCAAATAATATATACTAATTAGAATAAAATGAAAAATACAGAAAGTGTTAAGAAAAATAAGTCACTCATAATCTCATCCTCTGTAGATACTTTAAAACATTATTTCATCAGTTTTAAGGTACAGTTTTCTCATTTTACATCTCTGAAATTGAGATGCTCTTACTTCACTGTGTATCCTGGCAGATGTCACGATGGAGCTGTCATTACCTATGCATGTGTGACCTTGGTCACAATGGTTCATGTTGTTGTCATTTCAGATTACTTGTGTGCCTTGCTGGAACTATATGAATTAATTGCTTTCAGAATGATTTCACCGTGAGTTGGCATTAAAAAGGCAAAGTTACTGTGTGTATAGAAAGACATGGAAAGAGCAACATGACAAATGTAGTAAAGTCTCTATAAATAAATTTAGATGAGCTCTTTTAATAAGTATAAAGTCTCACATTATGTCATACTTTGCAGTTTTGTCTCTTAGTGGAATATAAAATGCATATCATAACTGGTATCTCAGATGGAATACATTATATATTTAATATAATTGACTCATTATATATACATATATGCGTGTAATCTGCTTTTTTCACTTGATTTTTTTTTTTTTTTTTTTTTTTTTTTTGCGGTACGTGGGCCTCTCACTGTTGTGGCCTCTCCCGTTGCAGAGCACAGGCTCTGGACGCGCAGGCCCAGCGGCCATGGCTCACAGGTTCAGACGCTCCGCAGCATGTGGGATCTTCCCGGACCGGGGCACGAACCCGTGTCCCCTGCATCGGCAGGTGGACTCTCAACCACTGCTCCACCAGGGAAGCCCCTTCACTTGATGTTTTATGTCAATATTTTAATGAATTGACCTAAGCCAACGTGACCATTTGATCTCATGTAGGAAGAGGTCAGTGGGGAAGTATTATAATGAAAACAAGTCTTAAATTTCATCAAATAAGTAACACATAAACAGAGCAGACACAAACTAGACTCTGGCTTGTTTCTGTATCTTGTGGCAGACCCCCTCTGTGACCTTCTGTCTTCAGAGGTTTCATAAATATTCACTTCTAGTTTCTCCTAGTTAACTGCAACCTGGTTTATAAACTCTTAACATTTTATTCATATTTATTGTATTTCATATATACTTATCTAAAAATGTATGCAAAAATCAAAACCATCTTTAATCCTGTTATTCATAATGATCACTGTTGACATTTTTGATGTATTTTCTTCCAGAGTTTTATCTATATCTGTGTAGAATTTTGTTGAAGGTTCTCTTGGCATTTATTTACATGATGTATTTTCTCATTTGACTGATACATTGGATCTCTTAATTTTGATGCTTCCATGTACTTTTAGCAATTTTATCTAGCTGTCATGACTAGTTCTTTTGGAAAAACAAGATAACTCTGGTAAGTGTGATTAAGAGAGAGCCCAAACAAAACTAGAAATTATGAAGATTCCATAACATATTGAGATGATATCTTAATTATAAAATAATACTAAGCATAATTGTATGCTTATGCACTGGCAAAATCTTTTGAGGAAGGTTTTTAAAAAAAATTAATTTATTTTTGGCTGCATTGAGTCTTTGGTGCTGCACACTGGCTTTCTCTAGTTGCGGTGAGCAGGGGCTACTCTTTGTTGTGGTGTGAGGGCTTCTCATTGCGGTGGCTTCTCTTGTTGCGGAGCACAGGCTCTAGGCATGTGGGCTTCGGTAGTTGTGGCATGCAGATTCAGTAGTTGTGGCTCACAGGCTCTAGAGCACAGGCTCAGTAGTTGCGGCGCACGGGCTTAGTTGCTCCGTGGCATGTGGGATCTTCCTGGACCAGGGCTCGAACCCATGTCCCCTGCACTGGCAGGCGGATTCTTAACCACTGTGCCACCAGGAAAGTCCCAAGACAGGCTTTAAAAATATAAATTACAAGGTTTATCTCAAGAAGAATTAAATCACACAGTGGGGCAATAATCATGCAGAAAAAAATTGATAGTAATTATTCCCCAACTTCTACCTATCCTTCACAAAAGGATACTTCATTCAAGTGGATCCTGTAAGTGATATTTTTGTTCCTTTGATTATAACCTGTTTTGATTAATCTCTTGTAACATTTTTTAGTTAAAATGTTTTTCTGTCTTTACTTTTCGGTCACTACAGAGAATCCTTCCTACAGATGATAGATTCTTTATACCTTTAGAAAAATATATGGATGTGTCCATTGACAGATGAATGGATAAAGAAGATGTGGCACATGTATACAATGGAATATTACTCAGCCATAAAAAGAAACGAAATTGAGTTATTTGTAGTGAGGTGGATGGACCTAGAGTCTGTCACACAGAGTGAAGTAAGTCAGAAAGAGAAAAACAAATACTGTATGCTAACACATATATACGGAATCTAAAAAAAAAAAAGGTTCTGAAGAACCTAGGGGCAGGACAGGAATAAAGACACAGATGTAGAGAATGGACTTGAGGACACAGGGAGTGGGAAGGGTAAGCTGGGATGAAGTGAGAGAGTGGCATGGACATATATACACTACCAAATGTAAAATAGATAGCTAGTGGGAAGCAGCTGCATAGCACAGGGATATCAGCTCCGTGCTTTGTGTCCACCTAGAGGAGTGAGATAGGGAGGGTGGGAGCGAGACGCAAGAGGGAGGAGATATGGGGATATATGTATATGTATAACTGATTCACTTTGTTATAAAACAGAAACTAACACACCATTGTAAAGCAATTATACTCCAATAAAGATGTTAAAAAAAAAATCTATCGATGTAAGTCTTTGTTTCTCCCCCTCATACCTTTTGTTTGGATCCATGAAAACTTCCAAATTCTTTTTTAAAGTTTTATCTTGTCTTTCAGTATTGTTTGCCTTTTCTCGAATAGCTGATATTCTAGGGTTAGACTGTTCTAGCCATTTTTTTTTTTTTAGTCTGAATTCCAGTAGCATGTTTTCTTTTCTACATAAGTTTTCTGTACTGTTGTTTATTTCCTGCTTGCCAGAACAGTTTTAGACCATTACTTTGTTTTTAGTTTTTGTGTAGTATTTTCAAATCTTGGCGTGTTTCTTCTTATGCCCTCATAGTTTTACTGTGAGCACAAAGCAGGAACTTAATTTTTTTCTCCTCTGTCTCACAGGAATCTGTTTCAGAGGGAGGGAGGCAGTCTCTGATTCTGTGTGCTTTAAATTTTTTTGACTGTTTTGGGGCAAACTTTTTTCTCCTTTTTTTTGGGGGGGTGGGCAAACATTTCTGTTTGCTTATCTTTAGGAAGGAGGCAATCTTAGTATTGGGAATGCAGGAATATTCCCGAACTCAGCCACAGACTTATGCTAATTTTTATGCTAATTTTTAAAATGAGCCATGGAGGTCCACTGAGTTGCTATTGCAGGAAAAGAGAAACACTGTACTATAATAAGATTAGAGAAGAAGCAGGAGTTGGCAAGACTGGTAGCGAAGAGTTTATAATACTGATTTGCAAACCTTAGGGATATAAGCATTACAAATCCAGTTTTCAGCCTCTGAGCAGCTTCCTGCATCTGTACTTTAAGGGGCACTAAAGGAAGCAGCTCTGGAAGGCCAGGCTGTTTGTTCCCAGTAGAAAAGGTAGCAGAGGCATGTCATCTGGCTTGAAGTCTAGGCTTAATTTTTAGATAGAATGGTAACATGGTTTTAGGAGGAGATGTTTTAAGCTAGCAAAGAGTTGTAGTGAAGGAGCTAATGAGAAATGTGAAAGCCTGGAAAAATGTAAATTAGAATTATTATAACTGATCTAAGATACTTATATTCTAGCTTAACACTCTTTAGTGGACACCACTTGGGAACTTAAATCCTATATTTGAAGTCATAAAGTTATTTTTTTATTTTAGGTTTTTTTTAGTCTTAATTTATTTTCTAGTCTGTATATAAAGAGAGGAAATGATGCAAGTACAGCTTGAAAAGAGATTTTGCTTACTGAGTATCTGATTGAATTTTGAAAGAGAAAGTGATTGTAAGCCAAATTGTATGTTTTTGCTGAATTTTTTAAAAAATTGAAATATAGTTGATTTACAATATTGTGTTAGTTTCAGGTGTGCAGCATAGGGATTCAGTGTTTTTTGTTGTTGTCGTTCCTTTTACAGATTATATTCCATTGGAGGTTATTTTTGATTACTTTTAAAATTGAGTTCTCTCTAAGTTTTTGTGGATTAAGGAAGGTTATAAAACGCATGTTGTACTTATGTACTTCATCCAAGAACTTCCTTTTCCACATTAATTATATTTTAATTTTTATATAAAGTGTACTTAGCATTCGTCTTTCCAAAAATATCAGTTCAGTGCTGTGAACAAAACAGAAGAGCTTTTCCTTGTGAAATTGTTTCCAAAGATTTTTTTTTCCTCAGTAAAATAGCTTTATTTTAAATGATTATTTAAATCACACTTGCTCATTATAAGAAAAAAAAAAAATAAGAAATTACCAAGGAGAAAGATCACTTTAAATTCCACCTTTGGGAGAATTTTCATTAGTGTTTTGATGACAGTCCTTTCAGGAATTTGTTTTTGCATATCTATACACACATCCACCCCCGGCCCCCGCCCCCCGCCCCCACCATGATCCATAAAAGGAATCATAGAGAAAAGCTGTTTATGTTATCTTGCATAGATCCCCATTATTCTCTCCCCCCATCTTATATCTCTACTCCTATCCCACAGGTAACTCTTGATGAAACCTACTGCAGTCACTCTCAAGCAGCATTAGCATCCTTGGGAAACTTGTTGGAAATAGAAATTCTCAGACCTCACCCTAGACCTACTGAATCAGACACTCTGGGCATGGGGCCCAGATATCTGTGTTTTAACAAAACCTTCAGGTGATTCTGTTGTGTGCTAATGTTTGAGAATCATTGACTTAGTGTATATATTTCTACATTTTTCTGTGCTCATACAGCCCTACACATACATATATATAGATACAAGCTTTAATAAAACCATTTTAAAAATCTGGATCAGAGAATTCCCTGGTGGTCCAGTGGTTAGGACTCTGCACTTCTAATGCAGGGGCCATGGGTTCAATCCCTGGTCGGGGAACTAAGATCCTTCAAGCTGCGTGATGCAGCCAAAAAAAAAAAAAAAAAACAAAATGTGGATCATATTATATAAACTTCTGTATCTTTTCCAACTCAGCATTACTTTGTGGAAATTCCTGCAAGTTGTCAGGTGTAGCTCTAATTCATTCTATTTAATAAATGGGTGTGGATCAAGACACTTCTCTGTGGATGGGTGTTCACTACACATCCTTGTCCATATGTCCTTATTTATCAATACTTTCATCTTTATGGGATAAATTCCCAGGAGTGGAATTGCTGGATGCAGGATGTACATACTTCCAGTTTGAATGATTTCTTTGCAAATGAGGTATAAGAGTTCACATTTTATTCAGCAACTTTCAGATATATTTAATATCTAGTTCTTTAGCCCTAACAACTGTGATAATTATGAATTGGGAGTTATAAACTCACTTTTACTGTGCAAAGGTAGCATGTTAAATTTTGTGTTAAATTTTATAAAAGTTCAAAAAATTCCCTTTTTTTAATTTTTTTTTTTTTTTTTTTTTTTGCCATGGTGCTTCATTTCTGCTGTTTCTTGGATTCTGGCTAATAGCAGCATCTAACCCATGGAGACTTCTACAACATCTGCAAAGGGTGTGTCTGTGGAACTTTGCGTGTGGGCTCTTGCTCTCTTCCACCCTTCAGATGTGTTAATCGTAGCAGTTGACTGAGAAGAGTAATCATTTCTTTCTCCTGAGGCTGCAGATTGTATAACGGTTTGGACGATGGAGTTTTAGCTTCAGTAGCTTGTTGCCAGCTGGATCTAAATGGCTTCCCTTTTCCCTTAGCATTTTGTGTTTGTTATTCTTTTATTCTGAGTCACAGTATCCTGCTGAGTTTGGTCCCAAGTATATTGGTTCCTGTTGGGCTTATTGTACAGTAATTGAAGGGGTAATCTGATGTTTGCTGACCACTTCACGTAGTTGAGCTAAACCTCCTCCATTCAACCACTTCTGTTTCTGGGGCTTGGTACACTCTCCTAGGCCCCGGCCTTCTGGAGGGGGGACCCTAGGACAGGACCCAGGGAGGCAGTTTCCTATTGAGGCTGCAAGTGACTTGGTTGCTTTGTTCTGCCCTCACCTGGCGGACGCCTCCTTCCCGCAGATTCCTTCTGGCTTCTGGTTCCTGTTGAAGGAAATCCTGTCCTCCAGATGCTGCCCCTTCTCTGCTTGTGGCTCTGTGTCCCCTCATGGGCCGCCTGTGATCAGCCTGTCTTAACCACCAACTTGGAACCTTAGTATGTGAAGGCACCTTAGAGACCTTCGCCTGGCCACCCGCACTTTGCAGTTGAGGAAATTCAGGTTCCGAGCAGGAGAGTCAATTATTTGACTAGTTAACTCAGCTGGTTTGACACTCAGGGTTTGTAAATGATGTATTGGAAGCCATAACATTCTTTTGCTCAGAAAGTTTGTTAGTGGCAGATCCACGATAAGCGTGGGATTTTCCCACCTTCACCGGCTAATCAAAATGACCTTCTGCATTGTATTGCTTCTGCCACTTCATTTCCCCATTGGCCAGGTACCCATTTTGTCCTTTGCCACCTTGCAGTCTTCCTTTGAGATTTACAACGTGAAGAATGGTGTTACTTCTTGGACCTTCAATTAAAATATCTCCCTTTTTTACACTCTTTTGTCCTGCTGGAGGATGCTGCTTGTAACTAAGTCTAGGCAGCCCTGACCTTCTAAAGCTCATTTGCTCACAAAAAGCTGGGCCTGATAACTGATGGTCATTTGTGCCATCAAGCTCTCAAGCTCAACTTAATATAAATTTCACTAGTTCCGGTGTCAGGGCACAGGTGAGGGTATCTTTTAGCACGTGTCAATAGAGCTAATTCTGGCTTTGAGAATGGAATCAGGAGGGGCTTTTGCCTGAGATGAACTTCTGGATCACACGTTTACTTTGTGCAAATTTGTTTTTAGGAAATTATACTAACGTTACCTGTGTTTTGACTTAAACATGGCAGCATGAGCATCTCAACTAATTTCTACCTGTTGGGTGGCATCCTCCATCATTGTCTGAGCTGGGCTGGCTGAAGTCAGCTCTCCTTGGTGGTTCTTATTTTCTACCAACTTAGCTTGACCTTTTCCTGGCTGGTTTTTCTCTGCCTGGTCCTGCTTTTACCTTTTTGCTTTTTCTCCTGTTTTCCTTCAGGAGGGGGCAAACCAATTCCAAAGCAGCATGTTGTTCTAGCCACAGAGCAGGAGAACCGTGGTGGCTACCCTGCCTGGCCAGCAGCCACGAGATGTCAGTTCTTGTGAAATCTTGAGCTCCTTAGCTGCTACAAGAGATTGCTTGATGGTTCTGGCAGGCAGGGAGGGGAAAAACCACTTCTTAGACTCTAGCAAAACCTTTGACTTAGAGACGTTACATAAATCCTCCCTTAGCTTCGTCCCTGTCCAGATTCTTAAAGAAACACTACCGTTTCCTCTCAGCACAATGGCACTTTATGATGCCCTCTTCTGCTGTCACCGTGAGATGATAGACTTATGTGAAAAGGCCTGAAGGTAAAATGTACAACTGCAGGAAACTGCAGGAAGAATTAGCCCCAGCACTCAGCATATCTGAAGGAATGTCTTTGCTGGTGTGGGCTGGGGGCTGGGGGTACCTAAGTACCAAGTATTCTTAAAGTCTGGTTGTCTCACTTCCCATATTTCAGTGGCAGCCCTCACAGTTTTGGGTAATGTGCAGTCTTGTATTTTTTAATGCAGAAGTCGCAGGAATTAACATTTTTGTTCTATTTGATTTTTTAAAAAGATGTATTACCATCTTAAGCAAGAATTTTAGGCATGACGGGTGTGGGTCAGATTTTTCTTTGAGAGAACCCTCAGTAGAAGAAATAAGGTGTGAAGCAGTAAAAATGTTTTATTTTCACATTCTGGAAAGGCAGCTCTTCTAGAAGGTGTGATGTGTAGAGATTCTACGTTATCGACAATTCCTTCCCCTCACCCCTGAGGGCGTGTGCTGTTTGGTTTGAATACCGTTGTCTCAAACTCCTGCCTCTTTTTCCTCTCCATAACTTGATGTAGTTTGGCTTTAACCTTGTTTGTTTGTTTGTTTTTCTGAAACTAGACTCACTCACGAAGGGCACTAATCTGGCTCTTGCTTAATCTAAGGTTTCTTCTTAAGTCCCCATGTAGTGCAGTGCACTCTTCGAGTCACTAAGGATGTAGTGGAGAGGGAAACAGAAAAGATCCTAGGACCTCATACTGCCGGAGTCCACTTCAGAGTTGGAGAGACAGACAATGAGTAGGTAAACAAATAAAGACATAAGAATTTCAGCTAGTAGTGTGCGTTAGGACACTACAGCAGTATGATATGGTAGAGAATGGTGCGTGTGTGAGAGATTTCATAGTTTAGGAACCAGAATCCCCTGAGAGCCTTCTAGTAGAAGGATCAGAAAGCACAAAGGGCCCGAAGTAGGAATGAACCTCATGTATCTGAGGGACAGCGAAAGGCCAGTGTGGCCGGCGCATCCTGAGTGAGGGAGAGGAGACAGGTCAGAGAGATGGGTGAGGTCATTCACGGAGAGCTTTGTGGCCAAGGTGATGAAATGAGAAGTCGGTGTGGGAGTCTCGGTGGGGACGTTGCCTGATCTGATTTATACTTTAAAAATGTATTCTCAGTGTCCTCAAACTCCGCTGGTCCTCTTTCAAGTTGTGCTCTTTCTTTGTCTATTGCACTTTCTTCTCATCTGCTTACGTGGGCGTTCCCCAGGCCCACTCCTTTCTCCTCTCTTTCTAGGCAGCTTATCTCTCCTTGTTTTTTCAACCACAGCTCCTCCACGAAGACTCCCACACGCGGGCCCTCCTCCTGACCTCTGCGCCTGCTGCATCTTCTGTTTCCAGCTGGCCCGTTTGCTCTTTCCACTCAGTTATCCAGCCTTGGCTTCAAATCCAGACGGTTATATTTAAAAAAAAAAAACTTTTTCAAGTTCTCCTCTAAACCAACCCCCTTTCTAACTTCCTGATTTCTGTTACCATTACCCCCATTCTCCCAGGCACCGTGGCTTTAAATCGGGGTTTTCCTTATTCCTCTGTAACTGTCTTCTGCACTTCATCAGTCATCAAGACGTGTTGATGGTCCCGACTGTCTCTTTTCTCTCCTCTGCTGTGATTCTAATTCATCTTTGGATTGCTGCCTTCAGCCTCTTCAGAGATGCCTGTTTCGCAACTTTGAACACTTTACTCTCCCCCTCAGATATGGGTTATCATCTTGCATTTGTCTCTTGCTTTGTAGCCGTATCCTCTTTCTGTTCTAATGAGACAAGTCCCCTCTCTATCTTGGTGGGCTTTCTTCATTCTCTTATTTGCAGAACTTTGCCCAAGCTGCTCCAGTTCCATAACCAGGAATAGCCTCAGGTGGGGATGGGATACAGTGTTGTATGGAGGTTACAACACTAGAAAGCTGCACATTAGGTATCTTTTTGGCAATATTCTAAGGCTTGGTTTCACTTTATGGGTTAAGCTACTGTTTTGGAAGCTGTTGCTTTTGTTTTCTTTTCTCATCTCTTATTTTTTTGAAGTTTTGAATTTTATTTATTTTTTATACAGCAGGTTCTTATTAGTTATCTGTTTTATACATATTAGGGTATACATCTCAATCCCAATCTCCCAATTCATCCCACCACCTCCACCCACCCCTCCGCCGCTTTACCCCCTTGGTGTCCATACGTTTGTTCTCTACATCTGTGTCTCTATTTCTGCCCTGCAAACAGGTTCATCTGTACCGTTTTTCTAGGTTCCACATACATGTGTTAATATACGATATGTGTTTTTCTCTTTCTGACTTATTTCACTCTGTATGACAGTCTCTAGATCCATCCATGTCTCTATAAATGACCCAATTTCGTTCCTTTTTATGGCTGAGTAATATTCCATTGTATATATGTACCACATCTTCTTCATCCATTCGTCTGTCAGTGGGCATTTAGTTGCTGGCTATTGTAAATAGTGCTGCAATGAACATTGGGCTGCATGTGTCTTTTTGAATTATGGTTTCTCTGGGTATATGCGCAGTAGTGGGATTGCTGGGTCATATGGTAGTTCTATTTTTAGTTTTTTTAAGGAACCTCCATACTGTTCTCCATAGTGGCTGTATCAATCTACATTCCCACCAACAGTGCAAGAGGGTTCCCTTTTCTCCACACCCTCTCCAGCATTTGTTGTTTGTAGATTTTCTGATGACGCCCATTCTAACTGGTGTGAGGTGATACCTCATTGCAGTTTTGATTTGCATTTCTCTAATAATTAGTGATGTTGAGCAGCTTTTCATATGGTTCTTGGCCATCTGTATGTCTTCTTTGGAGAAATGTCTATTTAGGTCTTCTGTCCACTTTTGGATTGGGTTGTTTGTTTTTTTAATATTGAGCTGTATGAGCTGTTTCTATATTTTGGAGATTAATCCTTTGTCCGTTGATTCGTTTGCAAATATTTTCTACCATTCTGAGGGTTGTCTTTTCATCTTGTTTGTAGTTTCCTTTGCTGTGCAAAAGCTTTTAAGTTTCATTAGGTCCCATTTGTTTATTTTTGTTTTTATTTCTGTTACTCTAGGGGGTGGATCAAAAAAGATCTTGCTGTGATTTATGTCAAAGAGTGTTCTTCCTATGTTTTCCTCTAACAGTTTTATGGTATCCGGTCTTACATTTAGGTCTGTCATCCATTTAGAGTTTATTTTTGTGTATGGTGTTAGGGAGTGTTCTAATTTCATTCTTTTACATGTAGCTATCCAGTTTTCCCAGCACCACTTATTGAAGAGACTGTCTTTTCTCCATTGTATATCCTTGCCTCCTTTGTCACAGATTAGTTGACCGTAGGTGCGTGGGTTTATCTCTGGGCTTTCTGTCTTGTTCCATTGATCTGTATTTCTCTTTTTGTTCCAGTATCATATTGTCTTGATTGTTGTAGCTTTGTAATATAGTCTGATGTCAGGGAGTCTGATTCCTCCAGCTCTGTTTTTTTTCCCTCAAGACTGCATTGGCTATTTGGGGTCTTTTGTGTCTCCATACAAATTTTAAGATTTTTTTTGTTCAACTTCTGTACAAAATGCCATTAGTAATTTGATAAGGATTGCACTGAATCTGTAGATTGCTTTGGGTAGTATAGTCATTTTCATAATATTGATTCTTCCAGTCCAAGAACATGGTATATCTCTTCATCTGTTTGTGTCATCTTTGATTTCTTTCATCAGTGTCTTATTGTTTTCTGAATACAGGTCTTTTACCCCCTTAGGTAGGTTTATTCCTAGGTATTTTATTCTTTTTGTTGCAATGGTGAATGGGATTGTTTCCTTAATTTCTCTTTCTGATCTTTCGTTGTTAGTATATAAGAATGCAAGAGATTTCTGTGCATTAATTTTGTATCCTGCAACTTTACCAAATTCATTGATTAGCTGTAGTAGATTTCTGGTGACATCTTTAGGATTCTGTATGTATAGTATCATGTCATCTGCACACAGTGACAGTTGTACTTCTTTTCCAATTTGTATTCCTTTTATTTCTTTTTCTTCTTTGATTGCCGTGGCTAGGACTTCCAAAACTATGTTGAATAATAGTGGTAAGAGTGGACAACCTTGTCTTGTTCCAGATCTTAGAGGAAATGCTTTCAGCTTTTCACCGTTGAGAATGATGTTTGCTGTGGTTTTGTGGTATATGGCCTTTATTATGTCGAGGTAGGTTCCCTCTGTGCCCACTTTTTGGGGAGTTTTTATCATAAATGCGTGTTGAATTTTGTTAAAAGCCTTTTCTGCATCTATTGAGATGATCATATAGTTTTCATCCTTCAATTTGTTAATATGGCATATCACATTGATTGATTTGCATATATTAAAGAATCCTTACATCCCTGGAATAAATCCCACTTGATCTTGGTGTATGATCCTTTTAATGTGTTGTTGGATTCTGTTTGCTAGTATTTTGTTGAGGCTTTTTGCATCTATATTCATGAGTGATATTGGTCTGTAATTTTCTTTTTTTGTAGTCTGGTTTTGGTATCAGGGTGATGGTGGCCTCATAGAATGAGTTTGGGAGTGTTCCTTCCTCTGCAATTTTTTGGAAGACTTTGAGAAGGATGGGTGTTAGCTCTTCTCTAAATGTTTGATAGAATTCACCTGTGAAGCCATCTGGTCCTGGACTTTTGTTTGTTGGAAGATTTTTAATCACAGTTTCAATTTCATTACTTGTGATTGGTCTGTTCATATTTTCTGTTTCTTCCTGATTCAGACTTGGAAGGTTATACCTATCTAAGAATTTGTCCATTTCTTCCAGGTTGTCCATTTTATTGGCATAGAGTTGCTTGTAGTAGTCTCTTAGGATGCTTTGTATTTCTGCGGTGTCTGTTGTAACTTCTCCTTTTTCATTTCTAATTTTATTGATTTGAGTCCTCTGCCACTTTTTCTTGATGAGTCTGGCTAATGGTTTATCAATTTTGTTTATCTTCTCAAAGAACCATCTTTTAGTTTTATTGATCTTTGCTATTGTTTTCTTTGTTTTTATTTCATTTACTTCTGCTCTGATCATTATGATTTTTTCTCCTTCTACTAACTTTGGGTTTTGTTTGTTCTTCTTTCTCTAGTTCCTTTAGGTGTAAGGTTAGATTGTTTATTTGAGATGTTTCTTGTTTCTTTTTTTGTTTGTTTGTTTGTTTTTGTGGTACGCGGGCTTCTCACTGTCATGGCCTCTCCCATTGCGGAGCACAGGCTCTGGACGCGCAGGCTCAGTGGCCATGGCTCACAGGCCCAGCCACTCCGCGACATGTGGGATCTTCCCGGACTGGGGCACGAACCCGTGTCCCCTGCATCAGCAGGCGGACTCTCAACCACTGCACCACCAGGGAAGCCCTTTTTCTTGTTTCTTGAGGTAAGCTTGTATTGCTATAAACTTCCCTCTTAGAACTGCTTTTGCTGCATCCCATAGGTTTTGGATCGTGTTTTCGGTGTAATTTGTCTCTAGGTATTTTTTTATTTCCTCTTGGATTTCTTCAGTGATCTCTTGGTTATTTAGTAGCGTATTGTTTAGCCTCCATGTGTTTGTGTTTTTTACGTTTTTTTCCCTGTAATTGATTTCTAATCTCATAGTGTTGTGGTTGGAAAAGATGCTTGATATGATTTCAGTTTTCTTAAATTTACCGAGGTTTGATTTGTGACCCAAGATGTGATCTCTCCTGGAGAATGTTCCGTGTGCACTTGAGAAGAAAGTGTAATCTGCTGTTTTTGGATGGAATGTCCCATAAATATCAATTAAATCTATCTGGTCTATTGTGTCATTTAAAGCTTGTGTTTCCTTATTAATTTTCTGTCTGGATGTTCTGTCCATCAGTGTAAGTGAGGTGTTAAAGTCCCCTACTATTATTGTGTTACTGTTGATTTCCTCTTTTATAGCTGTTAGCAGTTGCCTTATGTATTGAGGTGCTCCTATGTTGGATGCATATATATTTATAATTGTTATATCTTCTTCTTGTATTGATCCCTTGATCATTATGTAGTGTCCTTCCTTGTCTCTTGTAACATTCTTTATTTTAAAGTCTATTTTATCTGATATGAGTATTGCTACTCCAGCTTTCTTTTGATTTCCATTTGCGTGGAATATCTTTTTCCATCCCCTCACTTTCAGTCTGTGTGTGTCCCTAGGTCTGAAGGGGTTCTCTTGTAGACAGCATATATATGGGTCTTGTTTTTGTATCCATTCAGCCAGCCTGTGTCCTTTGGTTGGAGCATTTAATCCGTTCACGTGTAAGGTAATTATCGATATGTATGTTCCTATTGCCATTTTCTTAATTGTTATGGGTTTGTTGTTGTAGGTCCTTTTCTTCTCTTGTGTTTCCCACTTAGAGAAGTTCCTTTCGCATTTGTTGTAGAGCTGTTTTGGTGGTGCTGAATTCTCTTAGCTTTTGCTTGTCTGTAAAGGGTTTAATTTCTCTGTTGAGTCTGAATGAGATCCTTGCTGGGTAGAGTAATCTTGGTTGTACGTTCTTCCATTTCATCACCTTAAATATATCCTGCCACTCCCTTCTGGCCTTTAGAGTTTCTGCTGAGAAATCAGCTGTTAACCTTATGGGAGTTCCATTGTATGTTATTTGTTGTTTTTCCTTTTTTGCTTTCAATAATTTGTCTTTAATTTTTGTCAGTTTGATTACTATGTGTCCTGGCGTGTTTCTCCTTGGGTTTATCCTGCCTGGGACTCTGTGTGCTTCCTGGACTTGGGTGGCTATTTCCTTTCCCATGTTAGGGAAGTTTTCGACTATAGTCTCTTCAAGTATTTTCTCGGGTCCTTTCTCTCTCTCTTCTCCTTCTGGGACCCCTATAATGCGAATGTTGTTGCATTTAACGTTGTCCCAGATGTCTCTTAGGCTATCTTCATTTCTTTTCATTCCTTTTTTCTTTATGCTGTTCCGTAGCAGTGAATTCCTCCTTTCTGTCTTCCAGGTCACTTATCCATTCTTCTGCCTCAGTTGTTCTGCTATTGATTCCTTCTAGTGTATTTTTCATTTCAGTTATTGTATTGTTCATCTCTGTTTGTTTTTTCTTTAATTCTTCTAGGTCTTTGTTAAACATTTCTTGCATCTTCTCTATCTTTGCCACTATTTTTTTTATGAGGTCCTGGATCATCTTCAGTATCATTATTCTGAATTCTTTTTCTGGAAGGTTGCCTGTCTCCACTTCATTTAGTTGTTTTTCTGGGGTTTTATCTTGTTCCTTCATCTGGTACCAAGTCTTCTGCCTTTTCATTTTGTCTGTCTTTCTGTGAATGTGGTTTTCCTTCCACAGGCTGCAGCATTGGACTTCTTCTTGCTTCTACTCTGTGCCCTCTGGAAGCTGTTTCTTATCTCCTGGGTATGTTGGCAGCAATCAGGGTGTATTGCTACCCCATGGTGCCTTGGGTATAGCCTGTGGCATGAATCGCTGGGCTTTCCAAAGGTGAGGTTAATTTGGAGAGAATTACAGCTCTCTGCTTAAAAAGATGAATTAGAAAAATTATATTGCCATTAAATAATTCTAGATTCACACTTAAGTAGGGCAAATCATTTGGGGCAGAGTAGGCCATTGGCTCCAATGAACTAGCTTAAAAACCAAACATTTCTAATAAACCTGTTATGTGCTAAACACTATACAGTATACTCTTTAATGAGTTCTTATTTAATTTTACAAAACCCTGTGGGATAGGAATTATCTCCATTTACAGATAAGAAAATTGAGGTTCAGGGAAGCAGGGTGGTGTTCCTTCATTAACATGTACTTATCTGGGCCAATATCTGGGTTTCTTACTGAACTGAGTGAGGTATGGCCACCCAGCTGAATTCTTTTGGGACTTGGATCTGAACCCCAGATTTTCTGACTCTCAGTCCAGGGCATTCTCAGTTATACCAAACTATCCCATGAACACAGACTGTTACCCTTTGTTTATATCGAAATACTGAGTGCAGTCTCTGGTGCACTGTGGACTTTCAGTAAATGTATACTGATGGAAGTTCTAGAGAATCACTGAGGGGGGAGACAAGCTTGTTCTCTGATCCTTTATAGGAGTATTCTAAACAATGGCTGTGGTCACTGGGTGAGTGGGTCCAGTTGACAAAATGGTTGATAATTAAAGATGGTGCTTGGTCACATCTGTGAGATTGTACAGACTCTTTGTACCATGAGCTCCAGCCATACTTTCCTCTCAGTTCCTCATGAATGTCATATGTCTTCCTACCCCAGGACATTTGTACATACTATTCCCTCTTCCCAGCACACTCTTGCTCCCTCCCCCTTTGTATAATTCTGACTGTGAAGGTTGCAGCTCAGATGTCACACCCTCAAAGTCCTCTACACACTCCACATTTTACATTTTGAGGGGATTTTGATTATTGTTTTGTTTAATGTATCTTCTCTTTAGCTTGTAAACATCAGGACAGCAGAGATTTTAAATGTTCTGTCCAATGACTTTCCAGTACCAGTTCAGTGCCATGTTCAGTAAATATCTGTTGAATGAATACCTGGTTCTAATTTAGTTCCCTTCAATAAACAATGTTCTGTGTTCATCCTGGAGCATGCTTTAGTTTTGTTTGCTTAGAAATAAGCTAATGTATTGTTATGTACATTTTCCCAGTAGGTATGTGACCATCCCTATTTTGGGATGGGGAAAGTCTTGTTAGTTTTTTGTTCTCCAGGTGCACAGACAGTCAGAAAGAAGGTCAAGCAAGAGGGGGAGCTATCATCACAATGGCCAGGAAATTGGGAGGTTTGGGGGGAAGATGTTCCAGAGTTTGAATCGTAGCTAAATTTGGAAGGTACTATATGGACTGTATCAAAATTATGTTGTAAATTAAGGAAGTCTTTGTGAGGTAGACAATTCCCAGCTGAGAATTAGAATTTAACAGTGAGGAAGTTCTGATAAAGTAGGGAGTGAAAAGCTTGCCTTCTCTAACAGAAGATACCTGAAGAATTCCCTAACTCGGGAAAGATGATCTATGAACCGTGTCACGTGAACTCCACCCCCACCCCAACCTTCTTTGGCATCTTTATTAGTATCACCCAATACTCAGAGTTATTATGCTCCATGTCTTTGGGGGGAAAAAAAATCATGGCACTACTACCTTACTTGTTGAGAGCGTCTTGTAGTGCCCTACAAAATGTTTTTACATGTGAGCTATTTCATTAGCACCACATGTGACTATTGAGCAGAGGACATTCCTGCATGCACTGATTCCCATGACAAATTTTATGGGCCAAGTACTATATGAGGTACAAGCAGGGACAGATCAAGGTTTTGTGGGGTCTGAAACCTCTGCAATTTTCCTCTTTCAGAGAAGGAATATAAAACTAAAAATATAAAATTAGATTGAAAGTGATTATGATGAGAAATTACAAAATTTGTAAAAGCTGACAAATCCCATAAATTTAAAAAATATTCCCAATATTCCTCTTAGTCAGATCCTGAAAATGCCCTCAAGCCACTCCAGTGTCACCCAGCAGGAAGGGACGTGTGTCTGGGGGAACACGAATGAAAAGAGAGGGCACACTTCACTGATGGTGGTTAAAGTATCCCCCCTACCCCGACCTCCAGCATAAAATGTGGAATACTTTTACTAAATTATTTTTTCCTATAAAATTTCACCCAGCACACTTTGGGTAAACACCTGATCCCAAGCAGATTTCCCAGTAGTCCATGTTTTTGTTTTCCTATGTCATGGTGACCACCCCAAGCTTGTACAGATCAAACTCTATCCCATTTAAAAAATTACCTTACTATTATAGACTAGACAAAACCAACTGTATGATGATGCTTCGGGCCTTGGAAGAGGCCTCATGAACCAAGAGCCCTAAGCCTAAGCTTCATCCGCTTTATGGTAAGTCTACCTCTGGGCACACAGTGTACAAACATGGAGAAAACAGGCTGCCCTGCCCTCAGTTCACTAGTGGAGAGGTCAGAGTAAACTCACAGAAAGCGCTTAGTGATCCTGTGATGAATGGTTGGATAAAGACAAGCTGAGGATGCTCCTGAAACCCCCAGAAGGCCTCAAGGAACGCTTCTCAGAGAAGCATCCTGGGTTGAGAAAGATAAGTGTCAGGGGACAGGCAGGAAAAGAGTGGCCCAAAGAGAGGGTGCTGACTGAGAGGGTGCATGCACTGGTAAGAGCCATCTGATTGGAGGGGAGGGGTGAGGTGAACCTGGGAAGGAAGGTTCTGGGGATCACACCTCAAAAGTGTGCAAAGCACGCATTGAAACCCCGGTCTTCTGACTGTACCCTTCTTTACCGCATTATATGATGATCCATGTGTTTTCCATGTTCTCATATTTAATTTTGCACTCTTTTCTTCTAAATATAGAGAAGAACATCACTCAGTCTTTTCTGACAGATAGTGGAACTATTGAGGGCAGAATCACCAGCCCGAGTCAGGGAGGGGACAGGAGGACATTTTCGGAATAACAGTGATAGTTACACTCCTGGAACAAGTAGCACCTATGTGGGAACCCTTTGAGCGTACATGGCTATCAAGGTTCGATGTTTCCCCAGGGGCTTGTCTGGTTTAAGCCTTCCTCCTTTTGTGAAGATCAGTAATAGGGAAAGGGGATCCACTAGAGAGGGAAGTTTAGGGGGAAGTCTCATGAAGCACTTTAGAAACAGTTGCTGGTATAGATCACGTTAAAGACTTTATCTTCTATGAATTTCCAAACACTTTTGTGCCAACTTGGAATTTGAAGTGACCAGGCTGTGGAGCAGCATGTAGACGAGGGCTGGTCTCCCTGGTAGATCTGGGATGTGGGAAGTGCTGAGCATGGGAGGGAATTTGAAAATCTAGGTCACCAAAACCAAATGCATTTAAGCATCTGACATAATCATTTATTGTTTAGAGTATGGCTGTAGTTATTAAAAGTGACTTTCTAGAAAGAAGAAACATAGCTTCTTGTATTCCCTTGAGAACAGATACCAAAAAATCCACAGAAAAAAACGAAATGGTTACTGAAGTGTTCATTTTCAGCAGAGATTCTCAGCACATTATTTAAGAAAGTTGCATCATTAAAGCATTGATCGATTTAAATGTACTTGGCCACCCATAAATTTGTAGGTCAAATAGAAATCCCACATCTTGCCATTTAAACTCATAATAAAATGTTGTGTAAATGGGGTAGTGCATATTTTGGTAAGAAACTGAAAACACTTTGCATGGATTGGAATGTAAAGGATTAGTGGTACGAACATGACTTGAATGACTATGTGTGTGAAGTCCAAGACTGGCTTTCATAATCAGTTGTCTGCTTTTATTTAGAATTGTGACTTTATGGTTCTTTATACCTTCACTGTATTCTTCTTTAATAAAGGTGTTTTGGAAAAGTTACACGTAAATAAAATAATGTTTTAGCAGGTGAGTGCCCTATTGAATGTTTTAGCAGGTGAGTGCCCTATTGAATAAAATTCAATGGTAAATACTCTTGATAATCACACTAGATTGTATGTTTGAATTCAGATTTTTGTAAACTAGATTTGTTTGAAGTGTGAGCACCCTATACATCTTTGTGTGTTCTGGAATTTTAAAAAGGTATTTATACATGAGTGGGAGAGGATTAAACATGAAAATAGATGATATTTGTCAAAACCACTGACTGAATTTGATAGTAAGCTTCCCCCACAGCTAGATTGCGGTGGGTATCAGTTAATATGTGACAGTTTGTTGGTGGAATTTCTGTGGGTAGCTGCCATTGTGCGTTCAGTGGAAACTGAGGTCACTGGGAGGGACAATTAGCCATTAAATTGCATGGGGCCCTTGATAAAGAATACAGAATTTGTGAAGCATTTTTTTTGATGGTGGAAAATAAAAGTATCTTCAGCTAACACAGATGAGTAGATAAACTTATGGTACATTAATATACCCACCACCCTCCTCCCTCCACCATTGCTAACCCCTGGCAACCACTAGTCTGTTTTCCATCTCTATAGTTTTGTCATCTTGAGAATGTTATGCAAATGAAGTCATACAGCATGTGATCTTTTGAGGTTGGCTCACTCAGCATAATATCCTTAAGGTGCATCCAACTTGTTGTATGAGTACTTATTCTTTTTCGTTAATGAGTAGCATTCCATGGTATAGGCGTACCACAGTTTAACCATTCATCTATTGTAGGACATTTCGATTGCTTCATATTGGTTATTATAAATCAAGCTGCTATGAACAATTGTGTGGATGTAATTTTCATTTCTCTGGGATGAATGTCCAGGAATGCAATTGCTGGGGTGTTTGGTTGGTGTATGTTTAGTATTTAAAGGAACTGCTAAGCTATTTTCTGGAGTGGCTGTACCTTATGACATTCACGCCTACAGTGTATGAGAGATCCAACTTCTTTGCATACTTGTCCACATTTAACATTGCCACTATTTTTTATTTTAGCTGTTCCAATAGGTGTTTAGTGATAGCTTTTTATAGTCCCTGGTACAGACTTTTCCCCTTTATTCTGGTAAAATATGCATAACTCATTTGAACACTGTATCCACTTTTAAGTGTATAGTTCACTGGCATTAAGTACATTTATATCGTACAACCATTACCACCATCCATCTCCAGAACTTTTTTATCTTCCCAAACTGAAACTCTCTGCCCATGAAACAATAACTCCCTATTCCTCCATTCCCCAGCCCCTGGCAACCACCATTCTGCTTTCTGTCTCTGAATTTGACTACTGTAGGTATCTCACACGTGGAATCATGCCATGTTTGTCCTTTTGTTTCTGACTTACTTAGCATAATGTTTTCAAAGCCTGTCCATATTGCATGTGTCAGAATTGTGTTCTTTTCTAAGGCTGAGGAATATTCCATTGTATATATACACTACACTTTGTTTATCCATTCATTTGCTGGACATTTGGGTGGTTTCCACCTTTTGCTGTTGTGAATAATGCTGCTATAAACTTTGATGCACTAGTTTCTAAGTCTCTGATTTCAGTTCTTTTGTGTATATATCTAGAAGTTGAATTGCTGGATCACATGGTAATTCTATGTTTAATTTTTTGAGGAACCACCAAACTGTACCTCCACATTGGCTGTACCTCATACATTCCTATCAGTAGTGAACTGCACGAGGAGTCTAATTTCTCCACGTCCTCTGCCAACACTTTTCTGTCTTTGATACTAGCCATCCTCATGGATGTAAAGTGGTCTGGTATAGATTTTGATAAAGAGATTTGAAATGTTTATGCAGCTATCCCTGTAGTAGGGATTACTGATTAGGGTCCTTCAGACCTTTCAAATTGCGACCAGTTTTCATTCTACCTCAGGGTGAGATTAAAGTTAATTTACACATCACTCTGAAATTATAGGTATTTTTCACGATCTTAATATATTTGGATCCTGAGTTGAGATAATAAGAGTTAATGTGGTGAGTTCAGATAGCAAAGAATAATCTATCTAAATACTTTTGGGTAGGAAAAGTTGAGAGTTCAAATAGAATAGATTTATCTAAAAAGTTATGTGAATCCAATTAAAAAGCCAGAATTGAGAGTGGGAGTGTAGAGAGGAGATGGTCTCTATTTTAAAGTCATTTGTCATAAGACATAGCAGGGAAAGCTCAACCACTTTATGCAACTACATGTTTTATGGTTAAATTGGCGACTTTAGGTCAAATTGCCTGAATGGTGTCTAAGAGAATAATTAATTTCTATAATTCCTGCAAATCCAAATCCAGAGTTTTTTTGAGGGGTTTGGGGTTTTCTGATCCTTACTTCACTGATTCTTTGACTCCTAGAAGGTAAGCCCTTAGGAGGTATGAAAGTATAGAGACTCTGGTTCCTCTTGGGGGTTTCCTGTGGGAACAGGACTCCCTGAGGGATGGCCCTTAGGATGGTTCTCAAGCCCCAGGGAGGATGGGGAGGGCAGGTGACTCAGAATGGTGATTAATTAAATAAATATCTATTGCGCTCACCTGCTTCCCTCAAGGCCCTGGTGGAGGTCAGGTTATGGACCTTGCCTCTTTTCCTTTCACACTTCAATAATTGGAAAGTCTTAAAATTGTACTCATTCTTTGCCAAAAGTCTGTGAGTGAGTGTGTGTGTGTGTGTGTGTGTGTGTGTGTGTGTGTGTGTGTATTGTGAATATTACCTGTGTATGTAAACTGCACATTGACTTTCCATGGTCATCCTGGCTTAAGAGAGAATTTAAAAAAATAAGTGACTTAACATGGGTGTCTGTGTGGGCAGGAGTATGGGGAGGTGCTATGGTCTGAATGTTCATGTCCCTTAAAATTCATATGTTGAAATCCTAATACCCAGTGTGGTGGCGTTAGTGCGTGGGGCCTTTGGGATGTCGAGCCCTCATAGATGGGATTAGTGTCCTTATGAAAAAGACCTTGGGGCTTCCCTGGTGGCTCAGTGGTTGAGAGGACGTCCGCCTGACGATGCCGGGGACACGGGTTCGTGCCCCGGTCCGGGAAGATCCCACATGCCGCAGAGCGGCTGGGCTCGTGAGCCATGGCCGCTGAGCCTGCGCGTCCGGAGTCTGTGCTCCGCAATGGGAGAGGCCACAACAGTGAGAGGCCCGCGTACCACACACACAAAAAAGACCTCACTGAGCTCTCTTGCCACTTTTGCCATGTGAGATTACAGTGAGAGGATGGACATCATTGGGGACGTGGGCCCTCACCAGACACCGATTCTGCTGGTGACTTGGTCTTAAGACTCTCTAGCCTCCAGAACTATGAGAAATAAATGCCTGTTGTTTATAAGTCACCCAGTTTATAGTATTTTGTTATAGCAGCCTGAATGGACTAAGACAGGAAGGAATGGGAGAAGGCAGTTAGGACATTTCCTGCCTTGACTAAGGTAGATTTCTGGGAGAGCTTTGCTTCTCCCCAGTAGACTGATGAGTGTTACTGTGTTGGCCACAGGGTGTTAAAAGCCCTGATTGGGGAGGGGTCCACTCACTGACCCAGCAGGATAGGTCAGTGAACCTTCTGGAAATACCTAAAAACAAAACAAAACAAGAACACAGAGAAGAAACAAAAAAACCCCCACCATTTACCTGTTAGAAGGGAACTGCTTCCGTTTCTTTCTCTTTGGAGGTTGCCTTATGGGAAAATCCAGATAGCCTTTCCAAATGCAAATCCAGCCAGCCTGGAGTTAGTAAGCCAGGCTGTGAACCAACTGAGGGTTATTACTATTTTTTTTAAAGGCTTTTAAAATGAAAAAAATGCAGATGAAAATAAGTTAGAAACTACAGGAGGAAACTTGAAACATAATCATGGTATAACAAACTTCACACGCTAAGAGCCAGCGACCACACAGGGTTACTAGAGCTGTAGCACTTTTAAGAGCTTCTGGCAGTCGGGAAAACAAATTCTAGGTCATTTTCAAGCAATGCTTTATGGCAGGGTGAAGGTGGCTCTGGGTTCTGAGAGGAGGGAGGATTCTGTTGCAGGACATTCTACACGTTGACCTTGACTTCTTCCAGAGTTGGCTTTGGCTAATCAGCTTTCCTTCATTCTAACGGCGTAAGTGATTTTTGCTTTCTCATTTTTGCCTCAACCCTCTGTTTTCCTTTAAGTAGGGTGTAGCCTTTTATCTTGGCCACGTGATCACCTTTATTTGCCAGATTTTTTTAGGCCTGATTTAGGCAGGAGGCATTTTGATTTCCTTTTTCCTTTGAGTCTTTCTTTGTTCTTTTCCGACCTGCTCAGTAAGTGTGCCATTAGAGTTTGATACTCCAAAGTGAAGACCGCTCTATGTCCCCAGGAAGGTCCCATTTCACCTCATCACAAAGCTGTTAAATCGCTCAGGTTGGGATTTGTGACTGGCCAGAAGGTTCAGGGACTACTGCAGAAGAACTGCCAGATGAGTCCACAACCTCCAGCTGAGTGTCAGGACATCTGGTGCACTGAGATATCATCTTGTGCATCATGGTGTCCTGGGGTTCCTGCACTGCCATTGGCTAATATTTGATAGAGGCAGGGGGAGAAGACAGGAGGTTCATGTACACAGAACACAATTTGGGTAGGGTAGGTGGAGCACTTTTATGAATATGTTGAAGGATTTAATGTTTTGGGGACTGAAGTACTTAAACATTTCAGAACTGAGATGCTTCTACTTGTGGCCTGTGACCTCTTTTCTTAGGTGGCATTTAAACCTATGAGTTACTTTGTCTTCATAAAACAGTTAAAACAAGCAGAAGATGTCTTATCTATTGAAAGCCATTGACATGTGAGGACAGAAGCAACCAAGGCAGCCTCCTTATTAAAAAAAAAAAAGCAGCTTATTAAAAAAACTTTAAAGATACACCCTTCCCTGCCCTCTCCTACATTGAGTTCACCCCTCCCCACTCTGTTCTAGCTCAGCTAACAGCCTGCTTTACTAAGCCAATGCTCCCACCTTCTCTGTTGACCAGTACCAACTTCACACTTCCTACCCAATACCTCTGTCCTTCCAGATCTGGGTTAACTATGTGACTTTTGAGGTGAGCGTTAAGCAGCATATGGCACTTGCAGAGTAAGCACTCGGTCAGTGTTTATTGCCTGGACTCATCGTAAACACTGCGATCAGCATAATCCTTCCCAGTTTTTCTATGGATGAATACCACCTAGTGGCCACTGGCCCAGCTAGGTTAGTCCCTCTCTCCAGATCTTGAGCGTGCACGCCTCTGGAAGAAGAGTTGGCTGTTTGACTTCAGGTATTGATTTTAGGGGATGGGAAAGGAAGGGGGTGGGCAGAGAAGCCCACCGGAGGAGACCTAGTCTTAAAGCGCCTGCTGTGTGCCAGGGAAAATATAGTCCTGGCCAGAGTTTCCAGGGATTGTGATTTCCGGGACTGTTTCAGAAGTTTAAAAAATTTTTTTTTACATCTTTATTGTAGTATAATTGCCTTACAATGGTGTGTTAGTTTCTGCTTTATAACAGAGTGAATCGGCTACACATATACATGTATCCCCATATCTCGTCCCTCTTGTGTCTCCCTCCCACCCTCCCTATCCCACCCCTCTAGGTGGTCACGAAGCACTGAGCTCATCTCCCTGTGCTATGTGGCGGCTTCCCACTAGCTATCTGTTTTACATTTGGTAGTGTATGTATGTCCATGCCACTCTCTCACTTCATCCCAGCTTACCCTTCCCCCTCCCCATATCCTCAAGTCCATTCTCTACATCTGCATCTTTATTCCTGTCCTGCCCTTAGGTTCTTCAGAACCATTTTTTTTTTTTTTTGGATTCCATATATATGTGTTAGCATATGGTATTTATTTTTCTCTTTCTGAATTACTTCACTCTGTATGACAGTCTCTAGGTCCATCCACCTCACTACAAATAACTCAATTTCGTTTCTTTTTATGGCTGAGTAATATTCCAGTGTATATATGTGCCACATCTTCTTTATCCATTCATCTATCAATGGACGTGTAGGTTGCTTCCATGTCCTGGCTATTGTAAATAGATCTGCAATGAACATTGCGGTACATGAGTCTTTTTGAATTATGGTTTTCTCAGGGTATATGCCCAGTAGTGAGATTGCTGGGTCGTATGGTAGTTCTAGTTTTAGTTTTTTAAGGACTTTCATGCTGTTCTCCATAGTGGCTGTATCAATTTACATTCCCACCAACAGTGCAAGAGGGTTCACTTTTCTCCACACCCTCTCCAGCATTTATTGTTCGTAGATGTTTTGATGATGGCCATTCTGACTGGTGTGAGGCGATACCTCATTGTATTTTAGTTTTTGTTTAATTTTAATTTTATTTATTTAGACTGTGTTTGGCCTTCGTTGCGGCGCATGGGCTTTCTTTAGTTGTGGCGAGAGAGGGCTACTCTTTGTTGCAGTGCGCAGGCTTCTCACTACGGTGACTTCTCTTGTTGTGGAGCACGGGCTCTAGGTGCGCGAGCTTCAGTACTTGTGGCTCACGGGCTCTAGAGCGCAGGCTCCGTAGTTGTGGCTCGCGGGCTCTAGAGCGCAGGCTCAGTAGTTGTGGCTTGCGGGCTCTAGAGCGCAGGCTCAGTAGTTGTGGCACACAGGCTTAGTTGCTCTGTGGCATGTGGGATCTTCCCGGACTAGGACTTGAACCTGTGTCCCCTGCATTGGCAGGCAGATTGTTAACAACCTGTGCCACCAGGAAAGCCCCTCATTGTAGTTTTGATTTGCATTTCTCTAATGATTAGTGATGTTGAGCATCCTTTCATGTGTTTGTTGGCAATCTGTATATCTTCTTGGGAGAAATGTCTATTTAGGTCTTCTGCCCATTTTTGGATTGAGTTGTTTGTTTGTTTGCTATTGAGCTGCATGTCAATTTTGGAGATTAATCCTTTGTCAGTTGCTTCATTTGCAAATATTTTCCCCCATTTTGAGGGTTGTCTTTTCGTCTTTTTTATGGTTTCCTTTGCTGTGCAAAAGCTTTTAAGTTTCATTAGGTCCCATTTGTTTTTGTTTTTATTTCCATTTCTCTAGGAGGTAGGTCAAAAAGGATCTTGCTGTAATTTATTGTCATAGAGTGTTCTGCCTAGCTTTTACTCTAAGAGTTTTATAGTGTCTGGCCTTACATTTAGGTCTTTAATCCATTTTGAGTTTATTTTTGTATACGGTGTTAGGAGTGTTCTAATTTCATTCTTTTACATGTGGCTGTCCAGTTTTGCTGGCACCACTTATTGAAGAGGCTGTCTTTTCTCCACTGTATATCCTTGCCTACTTTTTCAAAAATAAGGTGACCATATGTGCGTGGGTTTACCTCTGGGCTTTCTATCTTGTTCCATTGATCTATATTTCTGTTTTTGTGCCAGTACCATACTGTCTTGATTACTGTAGCTTTGTAGTATAGTCTGAAGTCTGGGCGCCTGATTCCTCCAGCTCCATTTTTCGTTCTCAAGATTGCTTTGGCTATTTGGAGTCTTCTCTGTTTCCGTACAAATTGTGATATTTTTTGTTCTAGTTCTGTGAAAAATGCCATTGGTAGTTTGATAGGGATTGCATTGCATCTGTAGATTGCTTGGGTAGTATAGTCATTTTCACAATGTTGATTCTTCCAATCCAGGAACATGGTAAATCTCTCTATCTGTTTCTATCATCTTTAATTTCTTTCATCAGTGTCTTATAGTTTTCTGCATGCAGTTCTTTTGTCTCCTTCGGTAGTTTTATTCCTAGGTATTTTATTCTTTTGTTGCAGTGGTAAATGGGAGTGTTTCCTTAATTTCTCTTTCAGATTTTTCATCATTAGTGTATAGGAATGCAAGAGATTTCTGTGCATTACTTTTGTATCCTGCTACTTTACCAAATTCATTGATTAGCTCTAGTAGTTTTCTGGTAGTGTCTTTAGGATTCTCTTATGTATAGTATCATGTCATCTGCAAATAGTGACAGCTTTACTTCTTCTTTTCTGATTTGGATTCCTTTTATTTCTTTTTCTTCTCTGATTGCTGTGGCTAAAACTTCCAAAACTATGTTGAATAGTAGTGGTGGGAGTGGACAACCTTGTCTTGTTCCTGATCTTAGAGGAGGTGGTTTTAGTTTTTCACCATTGAGAACAATGTTGGCTATGGGTTTGTCATATATGACCTTTATTATGTTGAGGTAAGTTCTCTCTATGCCTACTTTCTGGAGGGTTTTTACCCTAAATGGGTGTTGAATTTTGTCAAAAGCTTTTTCTGCATCTATTGAGATGATCATATGGTGGTTCTCCTTCAATTTGTTAATATGGTTTATCACATTGATTGATTTGCATATATTGAAGAATCCTTGCATTCCTGGGATAAAGCCCACTTGATCATAGTGTATGATCCTTTTAATGTGCTGTAGGATTCTGTTTGCTAGGATTTTGTTGAGAATTTTTGCATCTATGTTCATCAATGATATTGGCCTGTAGTTTTCTTTCTCTGTGACAGCTTCGTCTGATTTTGGTATCAGTGTGATAGTGGCCTCATAGAATGAGTTTGGGAGTGTTTCTTCTGCTGCTATATTTTGGAAGAGTTTGAGAAGGATAGGTGTTACCTCTTCTCTAAATGTTCGATAGAATTCACCTGTGAAGCCATCTGGTTTAGGCTTTCGTTTCTTGGAAGATTTTTAATCACAGTCTCAATTTCAGTGCTTGTGATTGGTCTGCTTATATTTTCTATTTCTTTCTGGTTCAGTCTCAGACGTTGTGCTTTTCTAAGAATTTGTCCATTTCTTCCAGGTTGTCCATTTTATTGGGATAGAGTTGCTTGTAGTAATCTCTCATGATCCTTTGTATTTCTGCAGTGGCAGTTATTACTTCTCCTTTTTCATTTCTAATTCTATTGATTTGAGTCTTCTCCCTTTTTTTCTTGGTGAGTCTGGCTAATGGTTTATCAATTTTGTTTATCTTCTCAAAGAACCAACTTTTAGTATTATTGATCTTTGCTATTGTTTCCTTCATTTCTTTTTCATTTATTTCTGATCTGATCTGTATGATTTCTTTCCTTCTGCTAACTTTGAGGTTTTTTTGTTCTTCTTTCTCTAACTGCTTTAGGTGTAAGGTTAGGTTGTTTATTTGAGATGTTTCTTGTTTCTTGAGGTAGGATTGTATTGCTATAAACTTCCTTCTTAGAACTGCTCTTGCTGCATCCCATAGGTTTTGGCTTGTCGTGTCTCCATTGTCATTTGTTTCTAGGTATTTTTTGATTTCCTCTTTGATTTCTTCAGTGAGCTCTTGGTTATTTAGTAGTGTACTGTTTAGCCTCCATGTGTTTGTATTTTTTACTGACTTTTTCCTGTAATTGATATCTAGTCTCATAGCGTTGTCGTTGGAAAAGATACTTGGTATGATTCCAGTTTTCTTAAATTTACAAAGGCTTGATTTATGACGCAAGATATGATCTATCCTGGAGAATGTCCCATGAGCACTTGAGAAGAACGTGTATTCTGTTGTTTTTGGATGGAATGTCCTATAAATATCAATTAAGTCCATCTTGTTTAATGTATCATTTAAAGCTTGTGTTTCCTTATTTATTTTCATTTTGGATGATCTGTCCATTGATGAATGTGGGGTGTTAAAGTCCCCTACTATTACTGTGTTACTGTCGATTTCCCCTTTTATGGCTGTTCGCATTTGCCTTATGTACTGAAGTGCTCCTATGTTGGTGCATAAATATTTACAATTGTTATATCTTCTTCTTGGATTGATCCCTTGATCATTATGTAGTGTCCTTCTTTGTCTCTTGTAATAGTCTTTATTTTAAAGTCTGCTTTGTCTGATACGAGAATTGCTACTCCAGCTTTCTTTTCATTGCCATTTGCATGGAGTATCTTTTTCCATCCCCTGACTTTCAGTCTGTATGTGTCGCTAGGTCTGAAGTGGGTCTCTTGTAGACAGCATATACATGGGTCTTGTTTTTTATCCATTCAGTCAGTCTGCATCTTTTGATTGGAGCATTTAATCCATTTACATTTAAGGTAATTATCGATATGTATGTTCCTATTAGCATTTTCTTAATTGTTTTGGGTTTGTTATTGTAGGTCTTTTTCTTCCCTTGTGTTTCCTGCCTAGAGAAGTTCCTTTAGCATTTGTTGTAAAGCTGGTTTGGTGGTGCTGAATTCTCTTAGCTTTTGCTTGTCTGTAAAGGGTTTAATTTCTCTGTTGAATCTGAATAAGATCCTTGCTGGGTAGAGTAATCTTGGTTGTAGGTTTTCCCCTTTCATCACTTTAAATATGTCCTGGCACTCCCTTCTGGCTTGCAGAGTTTCTGCTGAAAGATCAGCTGTTAACCTTACGGGGATTCCCTTGTATGTTATTTGTTGCTTCTCCCTTGTTGCTTTTGATATTTTTTCTTTGTATCTAATTTTTGATAGTTTGATTAATATCTGTCTCAGTGTGTTTCTCTTTGGATTTTTTCTGTGTAGTAGTCTCTGTGCTTCCTGGACTTGACTATTTCCTTTCCCATATTAGGGAAGTTTTCAGCTCTAAGCTCTTGAAATATTTTCTCAGTCCTTTTCTTTTTCTCTTCTTCTTCTGGGACCCCTATAATTCGAGTGTTGGTGCATTTGATGTTGTCCCAGAGGTCTCTGAGACTGTCCTCAATTCTTTTCATTCTTTATTCTACTCTGCAGTAGTTATTTCCACTATTTTATCTTCCAGGTCACTTATCCGTTCTTCTGCCTCAGTTATTCTGCTATTGATTCCTTCTAGGGAATTTTTTATTTCATTTATTGTGCTGTTCATCATTGTTTGTTTGTTCTTTAGTTCTTCTAGGTCCTTGTTAAACGTTTCTAGTATTTTCTCCTTTCCATTTCCAAGATTTTGGATCATCTTTACTGTCATTATTCTGAATTCTTTTTCAGGTAGACTGCCTATTTCCTCTTCAGTTGTTTGGCCTGGTGTGTGTTTACCTTGCTTCTTCATCTGCTGTGTATCTGTCTTCTCGTTTTGCTTAACTTACTGTGTTGGGGGTCTCCTTTTCGCAGGCTGCAGGTTTGTAGTTCCTGTTGTTTTTGGTGTCTTCCGCCAGTGGGTAAGGTTGGTTTGGTTGGTTTTGTAGGCTTTCTGGTGGAGGGGACTGGTGCCTGTGTTCTGGTGGGTGAGGTTGGATCTTGTCTTTCTGATGGGCATGACCGCGTCCAGTGGTGTGTTTTGGGGTGTCTGTGACCTTATTATGATTTTAGGCAACCTCTCTGCTAATGGGTGGGGTTGTGTTCCTGTCTTGCAAGTTGTTTGGCATCGGATGTCCAACACTGTAGCTTGCTGGTCGTTGAGTGGAGCTGGGTCTTAGCGTTGAGATCGAGATCTCTGGGAGAGCTTTCGCCATTTGATATTACATGGAGCTGGGAGGTCTCTGGTGGACCAATGTCCTGAACTCAGCTCTCCCACCTCAGAGGCACTGGCCTGACACCCAGCTGGAGCACCAAGACCCTGTCAGCCACACGTTTCAGAAGAGAAGGGAGGAAAAAAAGGAAGAAAGGAAAAATAAGTAAATAAATAAAATAAAGTTATTAAAATAAAAAATATTAAAAAGAAATTAAAAAGTAATAAAAAAAGAAAGAAAGAAAGAAGGAAGAGAGCAATCAACCCAAAATAGAAATCCACCAATGTTAACAAGTGCTAAAAACTGTACAAACAAACAAACAAACAAAAAACTGGACAGGCAGAACCCTAGGACAAATGGTAAAAGCAAAGCTATACAGAGAAAAATCACACACAGAAGCATACACATACACACAAAAAGAGAAAAAGGAAAAAATATGTATATCTATATATAAAAAAAAAACAGGAAGAGAGCAACCAAATCAATAAACAAATCTACCAGTGATAATAAACTCTAAATACTAAACTGAGATAAACATAAAACCAGAAACAAATTAGATGCAGAAAGCAAACCCCAAGTCTACAGTTGCTCACAAAGTCCACCTTCTCAATTTGGGATGATTCGTTGTCTATTCAGGTATTCCACAGATTCAGGGTACATGAAGTTGATTGTGGAGATTTAATCCGCTGCTACTGAGGCTGCTGGGGGAGATTTCCCTTTCTCTTCTTTGTTCGCACAGCTCCTGGGGTTCAGCTTTGGATTTGGACCCACCTCTTAGTGTAGGTCGCCTGAGGGCGTCTGTTCCCGCCCAGACAAGATAGGGTTAAAGTAGCCGCTGATTAGGGGGCTGTGGCTCACTCAGGCCTGGGGGAGAGAGGGGTACAGAGTGGGGGGCGAGCCTGCGGCGGCAGAGGCCAGGTGACGTTGCAACAGCCTGAGGTGCTCTGTGTGTTCCCCCGGGGAAGTGGTCCTTAGATCCCGGGACCCTGGCAGTGGCGGGCTGCACAAGCTCCCAGGAGGGGAGGTGTGGATAGTGACCTGTGCTCGCACACAGGCTTCTTGGTGGCTGCAGCAGCAGCCTTAGTGTCTCATGCCCGTCTCTGGTGTCCACGCTGATATCCGCGGCTTGTGCCTGTCTCTGGAGCTCGTTTAGGTGGTGCTCTGAAGCCCCTCTACTCGCGCACCCCGGAACAATGGTCTCTTGCCTCCTTGGCCGGTCCAGACTTTTTCCTGGACTCCCTCACAGATAGCTGTGGCGCACTAGCCCCCTTCAGGCTGTGTGCATGTAGCCATCCCCAGTCCTCTCCCTGGGATCTGCCCTCCAAAGCCCGAGCCTCAGCTCCCAGCCCCCGCCCGTCCCGGCGGGTGAGCACACGAGCCTCTCGGGCTGGTGAGTGCCGGTCGGCGCCGATCCTCTGTGCGGGAATCTCTCCGCTTTGCCCTCCGCACCCCCGTGGCTGCGCTCTCCTCCGTGGCTCCGAAGCTTCCCCCCTCCGCCCCCCGCAGTCTCCGCCCGCGAAGGGGCTTCCTAGTGTGTGGAAACCTTTCCCCCTTCACAGCTCCCTCCCACTGGTGCAGGTCCTGTCCCTATTCTTTTGTCTCTGTGTTTTCTTTTTTCTTTGGCCCTACCCCGGTACGTGGGGAGTTTCTTGCCTTTTGGGAGGTCTGAGGTCTTCTGCCAGTGTTCAGTAGGTGTTCTGTAGGAGTTGTTCCACGTGTAGATGTATTTCTGATGTATCTGTGGGGAGGAAGGTGGTCTCCACGTCTTACTCCTTTGCCATCTTGAAGGTCTCCTCAGAAGTTTGAAGGATAGATTTTTAGAGACCATGCTGTCATCTCAGGTGTTGGCTTCCAATGACAGGAGTGGTGCTGGCGGTGAATGCAGTGGCTTACTGGTAGGCACATGAGCACATGCCAGTGTGCACCTGTCCGCAGCCTTAGACCCAAGTTTCGGGAGTGCCGGGAGTGTGGTAGTGTTCTCACGACTGCTGCTTTTAGTGGTGGTGAAGTCCACTGAGGTAGAATAAACTGTTTATCCCGGGATGCTTGTGGAGAAGGTCCAGCAGCTGCCCCAACTCTGAGTGGGGGTGGGGCAGCCAAGGGTCTGGGTGTTTTGCACACCTTGCAGCCACACTGCTTCAGAAGGGCTCCTTGGTGAGAGGGTCAGAAATAGTTCAGACAGCAAACAGATGAAATCCAGTTTGTTATTTTTAGCCTCTGAGGTAGACTATTCAAGTGAAAGCCATTAAAAATCAACCAACCAACCAACAAAAGAACATTGAAAGTGATTTTGATTTCTTTGTGTCACAGTTAAATGGGCCATGCGGAACCATACAACATCTTAAAATAGATTCTGTTAAAGTTCATATATTATAATTCATCTGTTTTCTCACTGGAATGTCAGCTGTGAGAACAGAGACTGCCTTTCATTGCTGAGTCCTGGGTACCGTGCCTGGCGTACGGTATTTGTTTTTCTCTTTCTGATTTACTTCTCTCTGTATGACAGACAGATAGTGAGGTCCGTCCACCTCACTACAAATAACTTAATTTCGTTTCTTTTTATGGCTGAGTAATATTCCATTGTATATATGTGCCACCTCTTTATCCATTCATCTGTCGATGGACATTTAGGTTGCTTCCATGTTCTGGCTATTGTAAATAGTGCTGCAATGAACATTATGTTACATGACTCTTTTTGAATTATGGTTTTCTCAGGGTATATGCCCAGTAGTGGGATTGCTGGGTGGTATGGTAGTTCTATTTTTAGTTTTTTAAGGAACCTCCATACTGTTCTCCATAGTGGTTGTATCAATTTACGTTCCCACCAACAGTGCAAGAGGGTTCACTTTTCTCCACACCCTCTCCAGCATTTATTGTTTGTAGATTTTTTGATGATGGTCATTCTGACTGGTGTGAGGTGATACCTCACTGTGGTTTTGATTTGCATTTCTCTCACGATTAGTGATGTTGAGCATCCTTTCATGTGTTTGTTTTGCCCGCTAATTTTATCATTCATTTATGTATCTTCCTGCAGCAGTTATTACCGTGATGTTTTATTGGCGGCTTTCTATTTCCCTCATTCTTTCTATATTTATTAATTGGAGTTCTTCTATAAGGAGATTCATATCAGTATGGACTCATGATATTAATTTGGTTCTTTGGGTTACAGCCAAATACTATTGTTATTATTTACTTGCTTAAGTTATTCCAGCTTTTGACATCAGGGGCTCTTTCAGATTGGTTCCTGTGCCTCTTTGAGATGCTCTCATCTCTTTTTGTTGTTGTTGGGGACTTCCTTACTTTTTGGCACCGTAAGATGCTCCAGGCTGATCTTATATTTTGCATAACTCAGCCATTTCTCCAAAGAGCCTTGGTTCCCTTTCATTGGAGAATAGTATTTAGAAACCAAGATCTGGGCACCTAGGTATGCTCATTGCTACTGGAGTGTCACTGCTTCTAGGTCCTCTCAGTGGACAAAGCCTGGAAATGTATGTATGTACACTAACCCATTTATACAAACATATATATTAAAATAAACATGAGTTCATACTGATACCTTTGACTACAGTCCAGCACCACAAGCTTACTCTAGTATTCACCCTTTGCTTATAACTCTTTCGACAGTGAGTAACTTGGCTTTTGTTAGCTACATGTATTTACTTGTTTGTTCAAACTTAGTACCCTTGTAGTGGCTGACCTGTACTCCTGTGAGACTATTCATTTATCAACTAGAGTACCGTGCTTGTGTCCAACATAGTTTGTTCTTTATCACTGAGTAACCTTTATTATCAAGAGATGTTGAATTTCATTAAATACTTTTTCTGCATCTATTGAGATGATGTGGTTTTTCTTCTTTAGTCTCTTAACATGGTGAATTACATTTTGGTATTTGAATGTTGAGCCAGTCTTGCATTCTTGAGATGAACCCCACCTGGTTGTGATATACTATTCTTTTTATGTGTTGCTGGATTTAATTTCTGAATATTTTGTTGGGTTTGCTTCTATGTTCATGAGGAACAGTGGTTTGTAGTTTTCTTCCCTTGTAATGTCTTTGTCAGGTTTGGGTGCTGGTGTAATTCCACCTTTATTTGAAGGAATAGATTCCACATATACAAACTAAGAATTCTTTCTTTATTCATATAAGGTATGAAAGAATAAAATGATAAGTACTACTATGATTATACAGGTAGTCTACTTTTTTGACTGAAGTAAAAGTGTTAGATCTCTTGATTTCTGTTTGCCTTTCTCTGCTTCCTGGTGAGATGGATGCTTTCTTCTCTTCCGTAAGTGGCTTGGTATCTAAAGTGCAGTCCAGGGCCAGCGCAGGTATATATCTTGTTACTAAAACTGTGCCAGTCTTCTCCAAAAGGCAGCGTCTGAAAGTTCCAGCCAGCCTGGGCTCAATTTGCATAGAATTTTGCATGCATGTTAACCAGTGGGGAGAAACGGGAAATAAGTATTTGGAACAAGCACAAAGTTCATTGAACTTCCCCCTTGAAATTATTAGTATGCTTCCATTATACATAGAACAATAGAAAAGTCCTCATTAAACTAGCAGAACAGAGGCATAGTCCCACTACTTGCATTCCAGGCTCTTAACCTAGTTCATGAATTGCCCTTTTTTCAATCCTTTTGGAGGAAAAATGGAAGGAAATAAATGAGTTGTGTGATGAGATAAATTTTGTTCTGGCATTGGAGATCATTTCTTTGTTTATTGATCTATTGAGTATAATTATTTAAATATAAATATAATGAGCATTTATTGAGAGGGTTTTTTTAAAAAAATCACTATTTATTGTGGTTTCCCCAAATATAATTATGTTTCCTTTCACTTTTACTTACAGGTGGGGGAAATGCAACAGCCCTAAGAAAATGAAACTATATGAAAACCAAATTTTTATGAAAATGTATTACTGGATGAAGCAGTTATTATTGTGAAAAAAATTCTTAACCTCTTCACAATGCCTTTCTTTAAGTTAGTGTGGAAAACCTGTGTCCCATGTGCCAGGCTGGTGAAACCTATTGCCCAGGCAAATCCTAGGGGACCAGTTCCAACATATATTCTCAAATGCATCCAGCCATTCTTCTAGGACCTCTTGATCTCTCTCTTTTGCTTTCCTCATAATTGCTTTGTAAAATTCTTCTTTGTTTTCATTCACTTTCTCTCTCCCTCCCTCTCCCCTTCTCTCCTTTCCCCTCCACCTTCTCTTCTCCTTCCCCTCTTCCTACCCCTGCCCCACCCCACCCTGTTCACCTGGTGTTGAGGATCCAGGGCTAGGTGTCAGATCCTAGTTGCTGTAGTTTTCTTGCTGATACAACTTACCTTGCCTCTTGGGATGGGTGAGGGTTGACTCAGGGGCAGTGAGTGGTAGGGTAAGGGCACAGGAAGAAACAGTTGGGCTGTTAGTGTCTTTCCAGGCCTGTTGACTTGAGTTCTGAACAAACAGAAGTTTCTGGCCGAGCTGTTTGAGATGAGATCTTGACATGTTCGTGAACATTACCGCCGCTCAGAAGTCTGGAGGAAGGGAAACATGATGGTATTTTTGGAGGAAGGGGCGGGTCAGCCAAGGGTTTGGTCATTCTGAATACATGTTATGTTTGTAAGATGGACTTTTGTAACTTGGGAAAGACCATAGAAATTTTCATGGTAAGTTAAATATTGTCGTTCTCATCTCGAAGGAAGGAATACAGAGTAATTATATATACAGCTTCCGGGTTGAACTTTCCTTTCCTCTTTTATTGGGCATTTTGTTTAGCCTTGAGTGCATGTGTACATGTGTATGCAGAATTTGAAATGGCAAATGGATGTCTTTAAAGAGAAATCATTTGTTCCTCACCAGGGAAAATGAGGGAAAGGAAGAGACTGAGCACGAGCTGAATTTTAGATCTAAGGAAGAGGGGTGAGCTGGGAGATGCAGGTCGAGCGGGTCTTCCTGTGTTAGCACTTTAAGGAAGTGATTAACACCCAAGTGTCTCAGGTCCTCATAGGTAGAGTGAGGAGAATAATAGTACTTGGCCATGTAAAGCACTGGCATCCTTGACTGGCCCAGAGCCATGATGATGATCATCTCTGGGAGCAGGTAGTGATCAGGTCACTTGATTAGAAAAGGAAGCATGAGGGCGGGACTTGCAGAAGAAGAAATCAGTCTCTAGGTCTGGCAACTGAGATGCAGTGAGGTGTCAATACGGTTGAGGTACGGTGAAGTGGAGGATGCAGGACTTCCAGGGTTCGGCTGGAGCCCTGCTGAGAATTTTGATGAAAACGTTCGAAGGTGTGATGAGGAATGAAACCAGAACTGGACATGCCCATCCTTAGGAGGCACTGAAGAATATCATTAAATGTGTCCAGTGGTAATTCTGTCAGCAGAATAGAATGTCCAGGAGAGTCCAAGGTCAAAGGAGATAGTACGTACCAAGTTTATTTGAAGACTTTCTTTGTGTTTGCTTCATCATCAGTATAATGGCATCTACATCAACACAGTTTCTAGGCCGTATGTCTGTGTGTCTGTGTGTACATGTATTATTTAGGTCAACTTACGTTCCGTCATGTGCACAAATATTAAGAGTACATGTGGTAAATTTTTCCAAATATATATTTGTGTCATCATCACCCAGATGGAGACAGAACATTTTTAGCACAGCCTGTGCTAAAAAAAATACAACTTTAGCAAGGCACAAATATGTTGAGATAGAAAAGAAGTGAGATCTTAGTTATATTATCTTTACCAACAACTCATTATCACTCCTTATACAAAGTGAATGGCTAATTCACGAGGTTAACTCATTTCTTATCACTCATGAGAGAACATTTCTCCCATTGTGTGAGTCAGAGCTTTTAGCTGCAAGCTATAGTACTCTGATTTAGGCAAAATATAAAGTAATTGAAAGATGGCTGGAAATTCAAGCTTAGAAAAGAGACAGGAACTGCAGTTGAAGTCTTGCCCTGTCCCTGATGGAGTGTGGCTTTGGTGTTGCTGCCACTCTGGACAGTGTGGCTGCCTCCCCTTTGCAGGCATCCCTGCTGCTGCCATGAATCATCTCTACGAACTCTGGGTCTTTAATGTTACTCGCTCCAAATTCAGAGCCTGGAACGGGACTCACTGAGCTGAGTGTAGGTCATAGGATAGCCAAGGAGCAGCAGAGGAAATAGCCATTTCCGTATTGTGAGGTAGGGTCTTGCCTGCCACCGAGACCCACACAATGGGTGACTTGCTAAAAATAGGAAGAGCTTTGGATGCTGTTCAGACAAAAAAGAAAGTAAACAAAACCCAAAAGGTAAAATGTCAGCAACACCTTAAGGTTGCTGTTACTTCTAATGTTATTTTAAAGCCATTATTTGCTGTAGAAACAGATTTTTACCTGTAGGTCACAGAACACCCAAAATATAATTATGTGTTGGGGTGCAGACTCCAGGTGCCTTCAGGCCAGAGCACTGCTCTCTCTATGCTAGTCACTTTCTTCGGGAGCCAGTAATGGGACTTCTAATGGTCACCTCCTAGCGCCTTGAGTTTTCAAATAAAATTGTCTGGGCATCATTTTGTGAATCTGTTTCACAAAAATATGCTAGCGTTGCAAAGAAGCCTCACCCTGTCCTGTAACTGAGTGGTGACATGTGCTAATCGGAGTTCCCACTTCCTGTGCTTATGTGGTATCAGCTTCCATAGCCCAGTAGATGCTTGAATAAAGCTGAGGTGTTACCCACTTCATTTATTACAAAGAAGGAGGAAGATAATCTCTTCTGTTTTCAACTACAGGCATATTTGAAAATGAATACCAATCTGAATTTGATTCACTTGCCCTTAAGAAGTTAAGAAGTGCTATCAAGGAGAGCCTTTTCTTTTTTTTTAATGACACGTTGTGATGCACCCGACTCTTTTATTCCTTAAGTTAATGTCATCACCTAAACTGTCACGGTTAACTGAGAATTATTGCATTCTGTGTTTTGATGGTAAGTCTTGAGAATTAGATGAAAAATCTGTCTAGTGACCTCGTCAGTGTACAGTATTGAGTGCTGAGGGCCTGTTTTGAGATCCATTATTCTTTTACCCATGTTGCTTACCCAAGCGGCAGGTTTCTACACATGTTATCTAACCTTTTGGGATTAGATCTAACCTTTTGGGAATCTAACCTGGATTTTGCTTGTGTTTGTTTTGGTTGAGTAAAGTTGGGGGAATATAGCGCTTACTTCTGGTGTGTCCAGCTCTATTACTCAGCAGCAGTGTCCTGTTCACCCAGTGTTTGCGGGACAGCTCTGTGGCCCCAGGGCCATCCACCCACACTGAGTCTGAGCATGGGCCTCCCTTTGTTTCAGTTCACTTTGTTATGGAAACACCACTTCTCTCAAAACTGGCCACTCCCAGATGTTGCAGTTTCTTCCAACATTGTCTATGGTCACATCCATGCTCCAAAGGCTTGGAGAAAATGTCTGTTTTAGCTAAATGAATTTGGCTTAAAAATACCTAATATTTAATATTTCCTAATTATAGGGAAAATATGAATTCTAAGGTTTTGTGAATATTATAAAGTTTATATTAAGGATATAAATCTCATTACAGAAAGATGCTCTGTCTTCCTGTGCTCAGAGCTTCCAAATATTTCCCACTGTGAAAGGTGCATCGCTGCAGTTACCAGTGACCTGTTTACATACTTAGAATAAAGTACATTCTTTATTGGAATAGTTGGTGAACCTAGAATATTTATTGAGACAGAGGATCCAGAATGAAGTTAAAAAAAAAAGTCCTGGGCTTCCCTGGTGGCGCAGTGGTTGGGAGTCCGCCTGCCAATGCGGGGGATGTGGGTTCGTGCCCCGGTCCGGGAGAATTCCACATTCCGCGGAGCTGCTGGGCCCGTGAGCCATGGCCGCTGGGCCTAGAGGCCCGGGTACCAAAAAAAAAAAAAAAAAAAAAATCCTGAAGAACCCCCTCAAGCAGATGCTCAGGTGCACACTCAGTGTCCAGTGATCACATCTGCGAGCCTGACGGTTACGGTCTTTTGCTGCTGTTCTTTTGCTACTGATAATTGAAAAATAATTAAGCAGCACACAAATACATCTGACATATGTGGACTCAGAGACAGAAAATCTTGCTTCTATGCCAAACTGTTTAGTAGGCTAAAGAGAAACATTGTGAATATATAACAAAAGCTTTTCAGAAGGAAGGGAGAGAGAATTAGTATTTTTGAATATCCACTACATAGCAGACACTGTGCTCTTTTGTAAACCTTTTATCTAATTCCCATGACTTACTCAGTGTGCTAAGTATGGTTTTCCCCTCTCTAAGGCTCAGAGATTATAAATGATGTATCCACAGTTCCACAGGTATTTAATGGATATCCTGGGACTGTCAGACTGGAAGGACTCAATAAAAGTTTGTGGAATGGATGACTAGAACGGAATGGCCCAGCTCTCTTGATATGTTATATATACACATGTGTATATATTGTTTATTTTATATCTTATGTTTATATGTGTAGGTATATATGTGCTTGTATATGTGCATGTGTGTATATCTGTGTGGGTGTATATTAAAAAACAAGGTAATTGAGTTTAAAAATTTTTTTCCAAACAGGCTTTTATTCATTTATTTAAATTAATTAATTAATTGTTTTTTGGCTGTGTTGGGTCTTTGTTGCTGCACGTGGGCTTTCTCTAGTTGCTGCGAGCGGGGGCTACCCTTCGTTGTGGTGCGCGGGCTTCTCATTGAGGTGGCGTCTCTTGTTGCGTGCTCTGGCTCTAGGCACGCGGGCTTCAGTAGTTGTGGTGCACGGGCTCTAGAGCGCAGGCTCAGTGGTTGTGGCGCATGGGCTTAGTTGCTCCACGGCATGTGGGATCTTCCCGGACCAGGGATCGAACCCGTGTCCCCTGCATTGGCAGGTGGATTCTTAACCATTGTGCCACCAGGGAAGCCCAGTCGAGTTTTAAAGTAACCATTCTTTGGTGATCTGTTTTAATGAACAGATTAGGGTATTCTTTTTTTAAATGTAGATAGTCCTTTGAGGCCTTAAGAATAATTTAATCTCTTAATTAGCCAAAGAACATTAGTTTGCTAGTCACCCTTTCTTATATGAAAATATGAAGATATATTTCAGTCTACATTCTAGTTTAAGAAAGTTTTACTCATTTTCAGAGTATCTAGCAAAGAGATGAATGTGACTGTTGTTCAGTAATTATTCCTGAACCTGTCCCAGGACACTGTCCTCCCTTGTCTTCTCCATACATGAGAACCATGGCTGTTACTCCCTACCATTTGGAGAGAAAGGATGTTTCTTTGGAAAAACAATTTCTTATTTTATAAAAACCAGTTTGCATGTCTCTGGTCTAATTATTGCCCTTGGAGCTCATAACAAGGATCAGTTAAGGCTTAGTTGTGTGCTCTTCCAAATGAAGAAAAACAAAACAAAACAAAACAAAAAACCCAGTTCCCTCACTAAGCTCAGGAGAAAGTTCCTTGTTCTCAAATCCCTAGGAAGAGCAGGCATTCTAAATCTCCTCTGACACCTCTCAGAAGCACTTCTCTAATATCATGGAGGTGTGGCAGGCATTTTAAACCCTAAACTGAACAAACCAAACTGGCCTGGGGACTGCTTAGTCATGCATTAATCCCTGTAGAAATGGTTCTGACTTGGGCATGAGGGAAATTCGAAGTGCTCAACTCCAGCCAAAGCCCTGGCTCTCTGGAGTGGATTCCAGAGTTTGCATTCGGCTACCTTCTGAAAGTATTAGGCTGGAAAATGGTATCTTCTATCCTCAGTCCCTTTTAAGTATCTTCTCTCCAGCTCTGGAATCCCTTGGTGGTTGTCCAGCAGCCCACACAGGTACCCCTGCCAGGCAGAGGCATTGCAGACAGGCCTGAGTGTTCTGAATCTTATCTAATCTATTCACTCCCATTAAAAATTCTCTTTTCTGGATCCCATTCCTTTAGAATTCTTTGCCTACCATGTGATGATTATGTAATCCTTAAAAAAATTCCTTTTTTTTTTTTTCTTAAGGAAACATAGATGCATTTTAGAGAAATAATTGCAAAGAACATAACATAATCTGGAAATGAATAGACTTTCAGTTGGGTTTTTTTGGTTTTTTTTTTTTTGAGGTGAGTTTATTAAGGTATAATATGCATATAGTAAAATTCAGCCTTCTTAGTATACAGTTCTAAGTTTTGATAGATGTGTACAGTTCTGTAACCAGCACCACAATCCAGCTATATAGAACATTTCCATTACCCCAAAATTTCCTGTGCTGCCCCTTTGATGTTAATTCCTCCCTTAACCCCAATCTCTGGCAACTGTTGATCTGCTCCCCTTCCTATAGTTTTACCTTTTGCAGAATGTCATACAAGGTGGATTCATCCATCAGGTAGCCATTTGAGTCTGGCTTTTGCCATTCAGCCTAATGCATTTGAGTTTCATCCATTTGTAACGTGTCTCAATAGTTTGTTTCTTTGTATCGCTGAGTGGTATTCCATTTGTGTGTAGGTCCTGACCTTCATCTGTTGGTCCATAGAGGGATATTTGAGGTATTTCCAATTTTCAGTGATGACTATTAGAGCTGCTGTTACTATTCATACACGAGTTTTATATGAATGTAAATTCACACAATACCTAGATAAATACTTAGGGATGGATTGCTGGGTGACATGGTAAGTTTATATTTATCAAAGGTGATTGTTAAATTTACTTTAAATTTTATAATTTTTCTTCTAATTATAAAAGCGACACATGTTTATTGTCGAAATTTTGAAGAATATAGAAAAGTACAGGACCAAGAAGGTGAAAAAACATCCTAATGCCATATATCTTTCCTTTTCATCTGGGTATGTGCGCAATTTACTTTAACAAAAATGGTTGTTATTTATCTATTGTTTTGTGACCTACTGTTTACTTCACAAGTATTTTTGTATCATTAAATATTATTTATCATAATTTTTAATGACGTAGTAGTTTCCAAGAAGTAAATTTGAAGATAGGAGTATCATAAATCATGGCAGACTGATACAGGAGTTATTTTGGTACAGAGGAACTTAGAATTCTTAGTTGTAGATGTTTGCGCAGGCCTAATCATATTTGCATAACCCTGTATCATGTAAACTTATTTAAGAACAGTTAGAAACTAATATGTCCGATTGCCTGTGTGTGGCTGTACCCTTTAGGTTTGAGGAATGTGGGTATGAATAAAATTTTGGTTCATTCTGCTTTATTTTCCCCCTTGGGTCAACTCAATAGCTATTAACAATGCTTTAAATGGTGACTGTAAGAATATTATCATTTTTCACTTTCATTAGAAAATTTGCACTATTTTTCTTAAGTAAATTAAGAAATTGAGGTTAGAGACTATCATATAGTAAATAACCAGCTGATAACTAAAGATCTTTATTATTTTTTTAATATGCTACCTGCATTACTGATTCAGGTGGGGTCTCTGTACTGAGATAATCAGTGAGTTTGCTATTTGGGAAGCCTAGGTGTATTCTTGTGAGGAGACATACATTCATTCACATGGCTGATTTGCAAAGCCCTAGGAATGTCAGGTGTATTTTTGTGGTTCTCTAAAGAGTAGAATAACACTGTTTGGCTAGGTAATGAGGAGCAGAAAAAGGATCTGAGAAGAATTTAAAGACTTGCTCTTACCATTTTGGATATCTGGCAACCCTTTCTTAAGCACCCACCCTTTCTTCTGCCAGGCCTCAACTTCAGGATACATATTTCTTAATTTATATTTATCAAAGGTGATTGTTAAATTTACTTTAAATTTTATAATTTTTCTTCTAATTATAAAAGCGATACAAGTAATGAAGGTGACTGACTTGGACAATGTGAGTTCTTCCCCCATTGGCATGAGCTTGATTGCAAAGCCCAAACCCTTCACATTTTAACCAGGGAAGAAAGTGTGCATGTGTACCAGTGCATCTCCTCATAGGGGAAAAGACTCATTGCCAGCCCAGAACAGAGGAGCCCATGGTTTAGTCTGAGAATGGAAAGGAAGTCCTCTGGAGCATCTGGGCTCTGAATTCCCAGTCTACTAGGTCTGGCCAGCTAACCTATAAACAAAATCCAAGTTATATAGATAGTAATTTGTTATCTTGCTTGTGGACATATTATCTAAAACCCAGCAATAGTAGTAGGAACAATAATTTCTTTTAAAAGAGTTGATCTAGAGCTTGGCTTTGGTTTTATCTTTGTTGGAGAAGCAGTTAAAGAGAGTCTAGAATGTATGCCTTCCAGTTAATCGGGAACTAAAGCACCTTAATGGGAAATTGGTTGGTTCACTAGTAGGCAAATTAGTTTGGTGCAGGAGTGTATCAACGCAGTATGTGATGGATTTACTAAGCACAGTGTAAGTAGTTAGGAATAAGGGCAGCCGGAATCCTACGCTAAGCAGTGTTTCAAGGCGGCTTTGTACTTGGGCAACTTATCTAGTTCCTAAAGAGAGGAGAAAATGACATGTTTCATTTAATTGGATTTTAGTACCTTTTAAGCGAACGAGGCATTTGTAAGTACCTAATGTCACTAGCCTTTGAAGGCTGTCCTGTATTCCTGCTACCCAACTGTAGTTTACCCTCAGTTTTGAGTGATTTTAATCTAAACACATTAAGTTTCAGTTTTGTTTTTTCTGCTTAGAAATGGAAAGCGGGGTCTGAAGAGAACAGCAGAGCTCTTATACAAGGAGGTCAGTGTTCGCACTCAGAAATGAAAGTATGTCAACTAGTCTTGTAATGGGTTTTAGAACTGTTCTGAATGGCATTTGGCATTTAGAGATTAGAAACATTTACAAGTTCATTGCTTATTATTTTTTCTTTGGAAATAGTTTTTCTTTACTAATTTATATGTTCTTATGTCAAATGTTTTCCTGCCGTGATTATTACAGAGCCCATTTTGGTATCCATGTGAGCTAGTATAATTGGAGCAGGAGGTAATCAAGCTAGACATCAGGAGGAACTTCCTGAAAAGCTAGGACTATGGGAATGCTAAGAAGATAGGGAAATCTTTTCTTGGAGACATATAAAGGAAAAATTGTAAAGTGATCTTTGTGCTGCATTTGATTTGTCTCTCTCCTCAGAATTAGGGGGAGTGCGTGAAATCTTTTGTGACCACTTGTACTCCGTGCTTTTGTGATTCTCTGAGTATCAGCAAAGGGAAAAAGTCCAGTGCAAGTCTGAACCATTTTCATTATGGAATCTTAGGTGTAGGAATTCTTTCTGACAAGAGGAACAGATGGCCCTCTACCCTCTTTAAACACTTGTAATGGTGGAAACTTCTTTACCTCATAAGGAAGAGAGTCCATATTTGGGCAGTTTAAATTATTATAAATAATTTTAAATTGTGGTCTAAAATTTGTCTTTGGTAATTCTATTCATTGGTTTTAGTTTTGTCCCTGAGCCATTGTATGCGAACTCTGTTCTTATACATAATCCTTCAAAAGTTTGAGAACAGATTTCATGCCTCCCCACTAAGTGTTCTCTTTGCCAGCGTAAACCCCCAATTTCAACAGCCTTTCTTGACTTGATGTGGGTTTGAGAGCTGTTATCACCCTGGTTGCTCTCACCATCCAGTTAAAACATGTTGCCTCTAATTAAATAGAAAACTCTGGCAGACTCTGCTCATGCAGAGGAAAATGGTGCTCTTACCTCCCTTGTTCTGGACACTGTCATGCAGTCTCAGGTGGTCTAGGCTTGCCTGGGCAGCTGTGTGACACTGTTAACCGTCCTGAGCTTGCTGCCATCTGAAACCTCTAGATCCTCTCACATCAGTGGTGTTTATCTGGTCCTCTTCTGTCCTCTGTGAGGCTGCTGAGTTTTCTCTAAGTCTAGTACTTTCACTGATAGTTGGGAAGTTCATCTTGTTAATGTTGGCTCTGCTCTTTCTGAATCTTGATTTATAATCACTGACCCTCCCAACTTTGCTCCTGCCATTTGTAAATTTGATGAGGACATTTATGCCTTCATTGAAGCCAGTAGTAAACATGTAGAACAGGATAGAGCCCTGCTTGGTTTTGGGAAGGCTTCTCAGTCTTAAAACAATTATTTGTTTTGTCTCAATACGGTAAAGAAACGGTTGGGCCAGTCGCTATCGAATCATGGGTCACAATTGGTGGCTTCCCTTTGTGGCGTCTCTACAGATCTTGGATCAACTCCTTAGCTTTGCAAGTCTGAAAATTAGCTTTTTCTTTCAAGTCAGATGTGATATATAAATTTATTACTAAAAACTTTAAACAGTTTTAAATTATGAAATATTGGAAAAAGTACAGTGCACAATGTACGACAAAGCCTTCTTTGTACTTATGTAGAGTTAGGATGAGTGGAAAGGTTAATATTTTCCCCTCTTGTTCAGAATGCTAAGGAATATTCTTAGCCACAGAGACTAGTGCCCACCCTACGCTGAACACAGGGTCCTGAGAGTTGTAGCCAAGGGGAGGGTTCCCACTGGGAAATCCTGATGACACCAGGCAGGGAGTGAGCTGCCAAGCAACTCTGGCAAGCGTGTTCTGCAAGTCTTGTTTTCTATGGCTGTTCTTTCCACCATTTTTCTTGTGTTTTAAAGGAGCAGTTTATTTTTTGTTGTTTTTTTAAATAATTTTATTTATTTGTTTTTATTTTTGGCTGCGTTGTGTCGTCTTTGCTGTGCGTGGGCTTTCTCTAGTTGTGGCGAGCGGCGTGTACTCTTCGTTGTGGTGTGCGGGCTTCTCTTGTTGCGGAGCACGGTCTCTAGGCGCGAGGGCTTCAGTAGTTGTGGCACGTGGGCTCAGTAGTTGTGGCACATGGGCTTAGTTGCTCCGCGGCATGGGGGATCTTCCCAGACCAGGGCTCGAACCCGTGTCCCCTGCATTGGCAGGCGGATTCTTAACTACTGCACCACCAGGGAAGCCCCTAAAGGAGCAGTTTTGATGCAGAATGGTTGACCAAAGGTGTGTGAACTTGCCCCCAGAAACGAAAGAAGAGTATGGTGCTTGGTGTTAAAATGTGAATTTTACAGCAGTTCAAGGTGCAGTCAAAGAGCTGGAGAAGAAAGATGAGCAGAAAATTAGGAAATGGCAGAAAGCCCTGGACATTATATAGGGCTTCATAAATATTGCCACAACCTGGTGAGATTGACCCACGATTATGTGCAGCTAGAGGCATGTCGTGGCCTCAGGGGAGGAGCATGTAGGGATTGCCAGTGGGCCGAACGGCATCTGTTTGAGGACTTAGCTATTAAGAGACTGCCTGGGGCTTCCCTGGTGGCGCAGCGGTTGAGAGTCCACCTGCCGATGCAGGGGACACGGGTTCGTGCCCTGGTCCGGGAAGATCCCACATGCCACGGAGCGGCTGGGCCCGTGATGGCCGCTGAACCTGCGCGTCCGGAGCCTGTGCTCCACAACGGGGGAGGCCACAACAGTGAGAGGCCCGCGTACCGGGGGTGGCGGGGGAAGACTGCCTGACTCAGCCTCCTCATAGGCTGTGTGACCTCGAGTAAGTTATCTAAGCACTCCTGCCTCATTCTCCTCATTTGTCAAATGGGGATTATACTAGAACACCTACCTTGAAGGCTCGTTGTGGGATCACATGAGTTAATGTGTTGAAAGCAGTTAGAACTGGGCTTGGCAGATCGGTGGAGGGATGGTGATACGTGATGCTCTAATAATGAGGATGACCATGCACAGTGCTGATTGTATTTTCAAGAATATATCCCCTGGGGTAAAGGAGGACTGTCTGAAGATTCTGCTTCAGGGAGCTGCAGTATACACTCTAGGTATCTGCTGTCAAAGCGATCGAAATATTCAGATTGGTTGGCTGGGTCTTCCTGTCTGTAGGACAACAGTCTGAATAACTGTTGGAAATTTTTCACTCTCCAGGTTTTCTGTTTCTAAAAGTCATTTAGATCATCATCCTTTAATTTGTATTCTTCATTATAGCCTCATCCTTTATTTCAGTACATGGTCAGAATGTGTTCAGTTTCTCGTTTGCTTAGTCACTGATCACGTGTTAGGCGAGCTGCTGCTTTCTGTTATTATGGAGGCAAATACTCTCCTTTCTTCAATAAGGTGAGCACATTACAGTAAGCAGCCAGTTTCACCCAAATTGTGTGGGCTAATTTTTTTAGTTTCAGAGAGGAACTTCAGGAGTTAGGGGCTTGTCTTTCTTTGGGCACGTAAATACCTACAAACCAGTTATGCAATGATAATTGTTTTGATCTTGAAATAGTAGCAAGCAGTAGATAGACCTGAATCCAAATCCCAGCCGTGACCTTCTAACTTGTACTGAGTCTCACTTCCTTCATTTATAAAATAGGAATTGCAAAACCTATCTTGCAATGTTACTGTAAGGATTAAATGTATTTCCTGAGGGTGTACAGTGTACATCTTGCTCACTCTGCTGATTCCAGTGTTACCTGGCATCAGTAGGTACCTTTTAGGCAAAAGAAAGGAAATGAAAGTATTTTTTTTCAGAAAACACATTCCAGTGGACTGCTGACTTTGTAATGTATGTAACCTACTATCAATACGGGTTAAAAGTATCTGCTATGAAGGGGAATTTCTTTAAAGATTGATGTTTTCAGTGGTTTAAAACTTTAGGCTTGAAAAAGAGAAATCAATTCTTGAGGTTACCCTAAAAATTAAGCACTGGTTTAGAATCTTTTGAGCTTTTAGTCTGTGTTGAGTCTTTTGTCAAACAGTTAAAGACCAGCATCTTGGATGTCTTTGGAACAGTTTGTATGATTGAACTGGATTGTTTTTGTTGTAGTAATCCGTTGAAATTCTTTAATTTTTTCCCCTTTCCTTGCCTTGAAGCTTTAAAACAAAATACCGCAAATCTCTCATCCAGAACTGTAGAAAACCTTGATGTCCTCTATGACCAGAATAGTCCATTTTTAGCAACTGTGTGCTCCATATGCTCAAAATTTAGCAAATTGGGTTTCAGTGGGAATGCTTTAATTTCTGTGATTTTTGGGAACGTGTTTACACTGACTTAGGGAGAGTTACATGTGCTTTCCTTATATGGTCAAAAGGTTTTGAAGGTGTGTAATTTGGAAGGAGGGTATAACCAGTTAAAAAGCAGAGTCTGGGGGCTTCCCTGGTGGCGCAGTGCTTGAGAGTCCGCCTGCCGATGCAGGAGACGCGGGTTCGTGCCCCGTTTCGGGAAGATCCCACATGCCGCGGAGCGGCTGGGCCCGTGAGCCATGGCCGCTGAGCCTGCGCGTCCGGAGCCTGTGCTCCGCAAATGGGAGAGGCCACGACAGTGAGAGGCCCGCATAACGCAAGAAAAAAAAAAAAAAAAAAAAAAAAACAGAGTCTGTCCATGAGTGTAGAGAACAAACTAGGGGTTACCAGTGTGTGGGGGAGGGGCATTGGAGGGGTAGGGTATTAAGAGGTACAAACTTTAAAGAAAAACAAAAACCCAAACACAGTCTGTCTATCCTGTTAGGAATGAGATAACTTCAGGGCTTACTCTCATTTAAGGATTTCTTCAGTTAGCCAGATGTCTTTAAAAATACAAATCATCATAAGTCTTGGGGGCATGCTTTTGCTTGGCTATTGAAGAATTTTTCAGAGAAAGGATCTGGTGGAATGTTGAGTGTTCATTTGGGTTTGCGGAAGCACTGAGGACACCGGCACAGTCAGCAGAGTAGCTGGCAGGTTTCTGTGTTGTTATGTACTTCAGGGGAGCCCCCAGTTACCATGTGGCTAGCGAACTCCTCTTTGAACTGTTTTGTGTTTTTTTTTTCTTTTGCGGTTCGCGGGCCTCTCACTGTTGTGGCCTCTCCCGTTGCGGAGCACAGGCTCCGGACGCGCAGGCTCAGCGGCCATGGCTCACGGGCCCAGCCGCTCCGTGGCATGTGGGATCTTCCCGGACCGGGGCACGAACTCGTGTCCCCCGCATCGGCAGGCGGACTCTCAACCACTGTGCCACCAGGGAAGCCCTGAACTGTTGTTTTTAAAGGATAGAGTAGTCCTGGAATGAGAATTAATGTTGTGCCTCTCTGACAGGTAAATTATAAAGTCATGTACCTCTGGAAGACTTTTAGCATCCATTAGTTGTGCATGCTGTACTTTCGGGGTAATACCTAAGTGGCATGATTTAATGTTCGGTGCCAGAAATCTCCTTTATCATTTGGAACAACGTTTAAAATAATGCAGTTTTCCTTTATTATGTAAGCAATTCTTTATTGATGAAGCTGTTCTCTCCCAGCTCCTTTTTTTCCCTGAATTAAGGGACACTTGCAGAAGTATAACTTTTGGCACTATGTTTGGGGTAAAATTGTTGAGGGAGAGAGCGTGTGTGTGTGTGTGTGTGTGTGTGTGTGTGTGTGTGAGAGAGAGAGAGAGAGAGAGACAGAGAGAGAGAGACAGAGACAAAGACAGACAGGGGCAGGCAGAATGTGCTTTTGAAAATAGCCATGTGAGGAACTTCCCTAGTGGTCCGGTGGGTAAGAATCCACACTCCCAATACAGGGGGCCCGGGTTCGATCCCTGGTCGGAGAACTAGATCCCACATGCATGCCGCAACTACGAGTTCGCATGCTGCAACTAAGAGTCTGCATGCCACAACTGAGATTCCACATGCTGCAACTAAGAGCCTGTGTGCCGCAACTAAGACCAGGTGCAGCCTAAATAAATAAATATTAAAAAGAAAAGAAAATAGCCATGTGAGTATGATGGCACTGCTTAGCCATCATTTACTTTCAACACAATCCCCAACTCTTGCCTCTCTTAGATTTTTTTTGTTTTTTGAAGTGTGGTATTATTCAATTTTCATTAAACTGCGCTCGCGACTTAGTGACACTGTTCGCTCTTAGATGTTCTCTAGGAATCACTCATTGTGCCAGAGCCTGTGGCAGAGATTAAGCCAATAACCAAACCTTCTCTTGGACACACAGCTATATAGTATTTTCCAGTTACTTTCGGTAGCTGAGGCCTTACCAGTGGAATGGGACAGGAGATGGGAGCCAGGCTCAAGCCTGGACAGCTGTGGTGGTCCATATTCTTTTCTCCTTGAGGCTGGAATAGAGCAGGGTCACTTGGAAGCCAAGTGTTGCCGGGGGCAGAGCCACAAGGTGGCAGGAACCTGGGCCCCTGAAAAGCCACTTGGAGGAGAGTCACCCAAGCAGCAGTATCTGCATATGGGGCTGTTATGTGAGCAAGGAATGAACTTTTATTATGTTACACCAACGAGCTTCCAGGGTGTGTCTGTTAACAGTGGCCAGATTTACTTTCCTACTTACCTGTTACCCAGTGTAAGGTGCTGGAGCAGCTCCCCATCACTTCAGACCTGTGTTTGGGCCTAGGGACAAAGCCTTCATTGATTGTTTCCAACAGATTGGCTTTCTTCACTGACCTGTCCTTCTTTGTTTCCTTCCCTTTCACTCCATTCTTATTCCTTTCTCTTCTTTCATTAAAATAACTTGCAAATCTTGCAATTCAAATCTCAGCTTCCATGCCCTGCCTCTCAAAGGTCTCCTTGACTGCCCAGTCTAAAATAACTCCCTAGGCACTTGGCATCATTCAGCGTTATCTGATATTTTCTCCATGCAATCAGGGGTTTGCTCAGTTCACTCATGCCTCTCTTGTTCCTAGAACAGTGTGTGGAATGTATTCTCGTAAGGGCTTAATACTTGATGAATGGAGTATGAAACTGTCTTACTTTGGATTAAGAAAAAAGTGGTATATGAAAGATCACAGTGGAATCAACAAACAGTATGTAATGATTCTTTTGCTTTACAGAGATGGACTTTCTTTTAATTTAACCTTTTGAGTCCTGTCTGTGTGTAAGATACTGCCTAGACCTAGACAAAAAAGGATAGGTCAGTGACAGAGGCAAATCTAGGTCCCGTGAGACCCAGAGTTTGCCAGATATTTGGTTAAGATCCTCGAAAATGAGTGCTCTGTTTGTTGACCTGTAAACAGACAGTAGTAGTGCCCAGGTCCAGAAGAATGAATAACTGATATTACTTTGCCAGACTGTTAGAGTGAATTATCTTTAGGATAAAAATGCCTTTAGTTTTTTTTTTTTTTCCTTGCAGTTTAGAGGGAAGACTGTTTTCAAGTAGAGAGAGAGAGTTTTCATTGACAAAATGTGAAATCTTTTTAATGGATGTATAGTGCTTATTTTACCTTTCGACATTTATTTGGATCCTGTTGCCGCCTCTAAGAGGAATTGGAGAGGGTCATAGTAAGTTTGGTGAAATAATTTAGCCTTTTGGGTACACTATCCTCATCTGCAAAATGAGGACACTATACCTCCAAATGGAGGAAAGTGTTCGGCACACATTAGGTATTCAACAAATGTTTTTTCAGTGAACTAAGAATGCTAACTAATAATGGTTTTAGTACTATCATGTTAACAGCTAGTTAATTTATTTATTAAGCACTTAAGTGTTAGGTGCTGGGCAAGTATCAATACACTTGACTTCATTTAGTCCTACCTATCCCATAAGATAGGTTGGTTCTGTATTTATCCCCATTTCACAGTTTAGGTAGCTGAGGCAGCTGAGATTGAAACCCAGGTCTGCCTTAACCCTAGAGGCCTCACAATCAACCTTTGCCTTCCTCGCTCTAAAGCAGTACCAGACCAGCGTCTCTTGTCTACCTGGTCAGTTGTGTTGACCCAAACCCAAACCCAAACCTTCTAGGGTTATCTTAAGTACTCTTTAGAAATTATGGAGCCATAGGGCACTGTGAAAGAGACTGTACTCCAAGAAAGGCCAGCCTCCACAGGGTCCTTTCTGGTGTGACCACCTCTGTCCCCTAGATCAAATGCAGATCTGATGTGTCCCTCCCCTGCTCAGAATCCCTCCGGTGAATCCCTGTCCCCCAAGCCCTCTGTGAGCTGGCCTCTGCCTTCATGTCCAGCTTCCCCTCTGGCTCTGCTCTCCACCTCCGGCCGCAGTAAACCCCAAGGAACTGTTCTATACCCAGTCTTTACTTGGAATTCCCTTCCATTGACAAAGTCCCTTTCATCCTCTGGGACGTCTTTCCCAGTGTTGCAAGGCAGACTTGGTTACTCCTGCACCCATCTCTGCAGGGGCCCCTGGTCCTAACTTGGCTGTTTAAGCTTTTCTCTGCCTGCCAGACCACGAGCTCTGTGAAGGTAAGGGTCAGGTCTTGTCTTCTTCCTACCATCTGTGCTTGGCACACATCAGGTATTTGTTGTATGAAGGGAGAGAGGAGAATAAAACAATTCAAAAGTGGTCACAATATTCATGTTCCTTGAACACGAGTCTTTTTTTCTGAGTACTCAAAGTACATTCATATGTAGCTTGTTAAGACCCCATTGAGTTATGTCTGGGGTGATTGTCAGTCAACGCAATGGGCCAGGCACTGCTTCCAGGTGATGCAGTGCTGAGCACAGTGGCAGGATGTGCCAGGAGTTAGGTGGGAAGCAGAGTCTACCTAGCAGAGATGGGCTTGAACCTCCAGATTCTGCACCTGAATCTGCTCCAGATCACTGTGGTCAGAGTACTTTACCTCTGAAAGCCTCGGTTGCCTCATTTGTGAAATGGGGATGATGGTTTCTACCTCAAAGGGTGGTTGTAAGGATTTCATGAGATAATTCACTTAGCATGGTGCCTGGTACATTCAAATGCCTGGTACTATAAATTAAAACACAAAGGGATCCTGTGATGGCCATTTTTATCCTTATGGGTTCCTCAGCAACCTCAGTGAATAAATCGGTAAATACTACTGTTTTCACGTTGAATTTCCATGTCCAGGAGTGAGAAATTTAATACTTACTGTGAGTTAAAACAAAGTCTGACTCTTTTTCCTGAGATGACTTCAATAACATCTTTATGGTGGGGGCTTGAACGATGGTGGAGTATCTGCAACTAGGCATCTGTCACAGTAAGGTTTGTAAAGCATATTAGGTTATATTTGTCCATTGAATGTTTATAGTTGGCCCTATGAAAAACCAGAAGTTTATATAACCACAGAAGTTTGGGTTAGAGTTAGCGAATGATCAAAGCTGTTTCATGTTCAGATTGAAAAGCCATTTGACCGTAAGTACTATTTGGTCATCTGAATTTGTAAATTGCTGATTGATAAATGCCAGCAGAGGGGTCAATGGGAGTTCCTTCTCTCTTCCTCCCATCCGTCCATCATCTGTCTGTAAGAAATGGAAGGAAGGACTGGGGTTTCAGGCCAGCACTTTCACAAGGGCCCTGGAATAACTGCCTACTTTCACACAATGGAAAGTGTCCATTTCTGCCCTGTGGCCCCATCTTCTCAGTGGCACAGGGCTTTTGGGGCTGCTGCAGTCAGTGGTAAGCAGAGCTGAATAAGGGTGTTGTCTCCTGGGAAACTGGTGCATTTTCCTGCTCTTGGAAGAACCTCCACGAGAGGGCAGAAAATGTCAGTCGTTTCTTGCCCGTGTTCCTGCAGTGGGCCTCTCTGGTTTCAGCCCCCCTTGTCCCATCATGGTCTATTCCCAACAAAGCAGCCAGAGCGATCCTTTTAAAATGAAGTTCCGAGCTTGGCACCTTTCTACCCCGAACTGTGCAACAGCTTCCCACTGCAGAGTTAACACCCAGGTCCTTAGAGTGGCCTTTCCTTACCCCTGACCTTGCCTCCCATTTCCCTCCTCTTCTGCCTCAACCAGCAGGTTTCCTTGGTGTTTTCCAAACACTCCAGGCACATGTCCCTTCAGGGCCTTTGCCCCTGCTGGTCCCTCAACCTGAAATGCTCTTTCGCATCCTCAAGGCTCACTCTCTTACTCTGTTCAGGTCTCTATTAGAATATCCTGCTACTGTCCTATGTAAAACATCTCTGTCTTTACCCCGCCTTACTTTTATTGGGTCTTCCTAATCGCTCACATATCAGGGGCTTAATTATTTGTTCATTGTGTCTGTCTCCCCACTAGAATGATAGGGTAGGTCAGCGATCCCCAACCCTTTTGGCACCAGGGACTGGTCTCATGGAAGACAGTTTTTCCACGGATAGGGCTGAGGGGATGGTTTCGGGATGATTCAAGCGCATTGCATTTATTGTGCATTTTATTTCTATTATTATTACATTGTAATATATAATGAAATAATTGTACAACTCACCATAATGCAGAATCAGTGTGAGCCCTGAGCTTGTTTTCACTTGCCACTCACTGATGGGGGTTTTTTTTTTTGCGGTACGCGGGCCTCTCACTGTTGTGGTCTCTCCCGTTGTGGAGCACAGGCTCCGGATGCGCAGGCTCAGCGGCCATGGCTCACGGGCCCAGCCGCTCCGCGGCACGTGGGATCTTCCCGGACCGGGGCACGAACCCGTGTCCCCTGCATCGGCAGGCGGACTCTCAACCACTGCGCCACCAGGGAAGCCCCCACTGATGGGGTTTTGATATGAGTCTGCAAGCAATTGATTTATTATGGTCTCTGTGCAGTCAGACCTCTCTGTTAATGATAATTTGTATTTGCAGCCACTTCCCTGTGCCGGCATCACTGCCTCAGCTCCCCCTCAGATCATCAGGCATTAGATTCTCATAAGGAGCGCGCAGCCTAGATCCCTCGCGTGTGCAGTTCACGGTAGGGTTTGCGATCCTATGAGAATCTAATGGCGCCGCTGATCTGACAGGAGGCGGAGCTCAGGCGGTAATGCGAGCGATGGGGAGCGGCTGTAAATACAGGTGAAGCTTCGCTCGGTCGGCCCGCCGCTCACCTCCTGCTGTGCGGCCCGGTTCAGGGGGGTTGGGGACCCCTGGGGTAGGTGGTTTGTTTTAGCCACAGCACCTAGTCGACACTCAGTACATATCTGGAATGAAGGCCTGAATGTATGGGGAGACCAGGGGCTGGTTCTGGCTACCTGGTGGGTCACGGGCCAGTCTCTCATCTGTCTGTGTCTCTGGGGGTTGTGTGGTTCAAGTGGGGTAGCATGCACAAACGCCTTGTGAACAGTGAGGCACTAGGGAAATGGAAGGTATTATTCTGAACAAGATTAATTGCATGCTCAGCCTTTTCGGATTGGTTCTCTGTGTGTGTTGCTCCAAATGCTGTGCTGGCCCTGCTGCACTTGGTGCCGAGTAAGGAAGAGGGTGGAGACTCCAATTGACTTTTGGCTGAATGGTACCTCTGATGAAGCCAACATGGCAGTTCTGGATGTAGGTACTGTTTTCCACTGGCTAAGAACCCTGAACAGTTGACCTGAAGATTCAGAGAGAATCCTAAGTAAGGGGCAAAAAAGGACAAGGCCAGAAAAAGGGGCTCTTGCATTCTAAAGCCATTGTTGACTCTAAGGGAGAATGGGAAAGCAATCTCTGTGTCCTCCATTCTCCCTTCATTGTTGTACATGACATAGGAAAGGTGGAATTACTAGAGTGGGGGTGTGGCAAGTAGTTGGATGTGAGTAGTTTGAAAACACACCCTCCCCCTTTTATGATGTGTCACAAAAATACACATTCTGTAGTGTTTCTTTTGCCCTTAGTTCTTGATTTTGATCAGGTGAAATGTTCTTTGCAGGCGCCCAAATTTAGGTCCTTCCCTCCACCTCCCTTCTTTTTACAAAGGTGTTTCCAGATTGTAGTTCCCGGTAGGGTGGATATTTGTCTTTCTTCTGCTCATTTTCATTTATCTATTTTCTATCTTTCTCGCCCTTTTCAATTAAATTCCACGTTGCTTTGTTTTTCTAGCCATTTGTCCTCTTCCGTTGTCATCCCTCCTCAGCCTGCCGCCGCCGCTGTTTCTTCCTTTCCCTCCCCACTGAGCCCTCATCTTTTGAGTCTGTTTCTTTCCTCGCTTCCCATCCACTCTGTGGGAGCTGAGGCTGATCTTGGTCTCCGGATGCTCTTTCTTCATTGTCCTGCTTCTCTGGTTTCTGTGGCTTCATGCTTTCCATTCTGCGACTGAGCTGGCTTTTACCTGCATCTGTTCCAATTTGAGAAGGAAAAGAGCCAGGAGAAGAGCAGCAGGCCCTGAGAGCGCTCTTTGGTTGAACAAAGGTGATGGGGGTCCAGGAAGAGAAGAGACAGGAGGTTGGAGGGATATGGATGTAGTGGGGGTAGGGGACGTCGGGAGAGTTTGCTTCTGATCCTAACTTGTTTCCATAAAGATTCTTCCCAGTCCTTCGGGGAGGACTAGGATTCAGTTGGGGGTCAGAGGTTGTAGCTTGGAGCAGTGGGAAGAGGATTGGATGGAGGGTGAAGACATGGGCTCTGGCCTGAGGTCTGCTGTGTGATGGGACACAGAACAGGTCACCTGTTGTTGTGGGCCTTCAGTTTCCTCACTGGTGAAGTCAGGGTTTTGATCCAGGTGAGTTTCTTTCAGCTGTATATTTTATAAATTTCTGAACCTATGCTTCTTTTAGTGAGGATTCTCTGATTCTTTTTTCTTGCATGGGTCATTACTCTGCAGAATCTTCCGTGCTCTTATTTAAGAATGGCCTGTGTGTGTGTCTCTCTCTGCGTGTGTGCGTGAGTGTGTGCCTGTGTGCATTGGGGATAGAAGTTAGCAGGGGTGTTCTGGCACAGCTGGCCAGATGAGAGGGGCAAAGGGCTCCTTTCCTTTGTGCCCTCATGAGAGGGATTTCCTGTGGAATGCAGGAGCTCTGTGGTCTGCCCTGAAATAAGAATACAGGTGGCAGGTCACAGTTTTCTGTTTAGGAGAGGTCAATTTATGGAGACTTAAGGTTCCTTGTATTCCTGGTAGTCTTGGTTTTGGTATGGTGTGTTCAGTCCTGTCAGCTGACCTACACTGACCTTCAGACACCACTTGGTTTGACAGAAATCTGTAGACTTCAAATGTTAGAAATAACCATGTGAGATTACTGTCTGCATGGGTTCAACATGAATATGAAATTGGGGAAACCTAGCGTTTATCGTGTTGTGAACGTAAAGCTTGAGCTATGAAATATAAAATGATCTAATAGGACTTTATTTTCCAATATAGACTACATAGCAGAGGGTGTCCTAGAGTCAGAGGGGCCTTAGAGACCCTAAATAGAGGTGCTGAAACTTTTTTTTTTGAAGGAGAAATCTTTCCCCCCACACACACACAAAGTATTATGGAGAATGATGTGTAAACTTGATACAAACTTTATCATAACTATATTTTTCAAATTTATTACGTTTATTAATTCAATGAGAGCAGTGACTTAGCCTAGCAGTTCAAGTCTTCTCCAGTGTATTAAGTTTTGGTAGATAATACATTTAAGTGAATGCAATCTTTTTAGATGTAAATATAATTGAAACCATATTTTCCAAAATGAAATTTAAAAGGAAAGTTTGTAAAGTCCCAACATTCCTCCATTAGAACCTATGGTTCCCCTGGTTTCAGTTTGAAGACCACCAATTCAGAGAGTGAAAATAAACTAATCATTAAATCCAAGGAGCTAGGAAATAAACCAAAGCAAAAAAATAAGGGAGAAATTAAACAAATCCCAAGCACCACTTATCTAGACCTCCCATTTTTCTTATATTGAAGCTGTTAATGTAGAATTATATACATGGTGTGACAAATTCTAGACTTTCAAGTCTAGATAGTTAGGCCCATTCTCTTAGAATAAACAAATAAGCAAAACAAAAACAAAAATCAAAGCCACCGTCTCCTGGTAGTGCTTATGCCTCCTCAGCTGAAGTAATCCACGTCACCTTTGGACATCTCTGATCCTTAGAAGGCTCTCACTGTGGAACTGAACTCTGTGTTGTGCCCTGTCCTTCCCTCCATTGTTTTATGCTTTCCCCTGGGGGCCTGCAGAACATGTGTAATCCCTTGTCTGCATGGCAGACCCTCAGATATTTGTGACAGTGACCGTTTAATCATGAGTCTTTTCTCCTTTGGCAAAACAGTCCCAGTTCCTTCAATTGTTCCTCATATGACAGCATGGTTTCTGTGTCCCTGCAGCCTCCTTGTCACTTTCCTCTGAACATGTTGTCAGTTTTGTCTATATTTCTAATAAAGTATTCCATGGCCCAGGTATGTCTGAGAGGTATAGAGAAGGGCTGGACCGTAACCATTCTTAATGAACTTACTAGATTTTCTTCAATGTAGGGTTGAGCAGAATTAGCATTTTTGGGTGGCTGTCTCAGTGATAACTCACACTTAGTTGATTATTGACTAAAATCCCCACTGATACCCAACTATTAAACGGCGTTTTGCTTCATTCTTAGTTTTTTCAGTTGATTATTTTGGAACCAAGTGCAGGACATTTGTTCCTCAAGAAATATTGGGATAATGGAAGGGTAGAGATTATAGTTTAAGTATTCTTATATCCAACTCAGTATATTTCCTACTATGATCTACTTGAAGTTATCAGTTTTTGTTTTCAGTTTCTAGGAGTTCTATGTTTTTATGGAATCTGTGAGTAAGTTAGTGATTTTAAAAGGAAGTAAGCTAAGCAACTTTTAAAAGCCTGCTTCTGGTCTTGTGAGGAATCTAGAGTCATTTACTGACCTTCGTCATGAATTGTTTTTCACTCAGTTTAGCTGTGTTACAGAAACAAAGGCTATTTCAATTCTATAGTGGTGAATCATTTCACCAAGTGTGAAAGTCGTCAAGAATTTTTTATGCTTGTGTCTATGTTTAACTGAGTTTAATGCAGACGTTTGGATAATGGATGCCTTTTTTTTAATAAATATTACTGTATACATCTAATTTATGGTAATTATTCCTTCTGATTAGTAATCTTGGTAATTGTGTAATTCAGATGTTTTATATCCTTGTCAATTTTGTCTGCTTGTTCTATCAGCTATTGAGAGAGCCATGTTAAAGTTTCCCATTGTGATTGTGGATTTGTCAATTTTTCTTTTATATATTTTGAAGCTATGTCTGTATTAGGTGCATACAGATTTAATACTGTATCATCTTGTTTAACTTACACTGTATGATGAAAAGTTCCTCTTTCTCTAGTAATATGTCTTGGTTTAAAAACTACTTTGATATTGTTTTGGTTATACTAGCTTTCTTTTGGTTAGTGTTGCATAGTGTATCTTTTTACTTAACCTTTCTGTGTTATTTTTAGTGTGTCTCTTGTAAGCAACATATAGGTATTGTAACTGTTATTGAATTAAAAATCCATACCTAACAGTCTCAGACTGGATCAGTCTGTTTATATTTAATATAATTGCTGATATAGTTGGATTAATATCTATCATATAACTCTCTATTTGACACATGTTTTATGTTCTTAATTTCTCCTGTCTTATGTTTTTGAGTATTTATTTTCTATTTCATTTTTTACTCTATGACTTGTTAGCTATACATTCTTTTACTATTCTGTTAGTGGTTACTCTCAACATACATGTAGATTTGACATATTATAAATATAGTAAGTTATTACTTTTAACATTTTCCCAGAACTGTTAGATACTCTAATTCCACTTCCCTTTTATGTTACTGTAGTCAGACATTGTAGTTGTACAAATACTTTAAACTCCACATTTTAATTATTATTTAGTACATTAGGTATTAATTATATTTACTCACTTCATTGTGCCTCACTGTCTCTTTTTTTTTAATTTATAGTTCATAGTGTTTTCATTTATTTAATTTAATTTTTTTAAAATTTTATTTATTTTTGGCTGCGTTGGGTTTTCGTTGCTGCGCGTGGGCTTTCTCCAGTTGTGGCAAGCGGGGGCTACTCTTCGTTGCAGTGCATGGGCTTCTCATTGCAGTGGCTTCTCTTGCTGTGGAGCACAGGCTCTAGGTGTGTGGGCTTCAGTAGTTGTGGCACACGGGCTCAGTAGTTGTGGCTCGCGGGCTGTAGAGCGCAGGCTCAGTAGTTGTGGCCCATGGGCTTAGTTGCTCTGCAGCATGTGGAATCTTCCCGGACCAGGGCTCGAACCCGTGTCCCCTGCATTGGCTGGCAGATTCTTAACCACTGGGCCATCAGGGAAGTCCCCTCACTGCCTCTTGTATTTTCGTGTTTCTGTTTGAGATCATTTTACTTTTGCTCGAATAAGTTCTCTTAGTAATTATTTTAGTGCTGGCCTGCCGGCAGTGAGTTCCCTCAGTATGTGTCTTAAACATTTAATTTCAACTTCATTTTTAAGAATAATTTTGTTAGGTGGGAAATTTTAGGTCATCACTTACTTGCTTTCATTGTTTTAAAGATACCATTCCATTGTCTTCTAGTTTCTGTAACCTCTCAGAGTGGTTCTGCCCTTTCCAGAGTTTTTATTATATTTTATTCTCATTTCCATAGTTTTCTGATGCTTTTAAGAATATTGCTTTTAATTTTTCAGTCTTTATTTTCTCGTTATCA
>NW_006784922.1:386287-412392 GCF_000442215.2 Lipotes vexillifer | reverse complement strand
GGAATGTTGGCCTTTTCTGTTCTATTTCATCCTGTCTGGGAAAAAAAAGCCGTTCCTACCCCAAAGGCTATTTCTGAAGAAACATATTATATAAGTCTTTTAGCTCATTTTGCTTTACCTTCCTTAAAAAAAATGACATTGTGATATTTTCCCCTGGATCTAACCAATTTATGTTCAACTGAATTTTGTTGACTTAGATTTGGTTTGGATAATAAATTTTAATGACCTTTATATTTTACACTGTACGAAAGATGCTTTAAATCAGCGGTTCTTAACCTTTTCGAATCATATGCTCCTTGTACCCTCCTAGGAATCTCTGGTTAAAAGACAGACACTCTCCCCAGATGAATGCTTAAAACTGTGCATATATCTTCATGGGGATTAAGCAACATTTCTCCTACCTCCCATTCCCTCTCAACCACACATCTACCCATGGGTTTCAGGATGAGAATCCTTGTATTCAGTACATAAAATAAATGTTGAGTTAAGTGTAAAGGTGTAGATAAATCAATTAATACCTGAGCACTTGCTCTTTGTACCATGACATGTTGGGGAGAAAAGTGTGCTGGGCCTGAAACAGGAAGATCTAGATTTGATTTGTGGCTTTGCCACACACTGGACCTGGGAGTAGTATCAGTGTTCTCATTTATAAAATAAAAATCATCATAATACTTCTCAGACATTATTGTGGCAATAAGATGAGAAAATACATGAGAAATCACTTTATATACTGTTTGTATAAAATAATATATGTATGTCTACAGATATGCATTTATATCTAATAGGTACACACAACATATAGGAAATAATTTTTGCATTTTCAAACTTTGTTTTAAAGAAATACTTGAGTTGAATACAGTAATTAGAAATAAAAAATTTTGTGCCCACAGCCCTTTCTTTGGAATTTGCTTGAGGAATGTAAAGGTAGTATAACTTAGAGGGTGGGGCAGAAAGCAAGAAGCCTGGACCTGAGGCTTCATCTGGCTCTGGGATCCTGTTAGTGCTGGTACTAACTAGTACCTGTGCTTTTATTCACTTACCTATGACATGGGACAATGCATCTTTTTAAAACTTATTTGTTAAGGATCTTACAACATTCAACACACTGTGCTCTGCAGAGAAGTCTCTAGGTAGAATTACTAACTTTTTTTTTTTTTTTTTTTTTTGGTTACTATAAAGAGGTCAAGATTCCAATACTAAAAACAAAAAATCAAATTTGGTAGTTCACTTAGAGTGCTATATTTATATTATGATAATGGTTTTAATGGCATGTATTAGGAAACATTCATTGTAATATTTAATGTCAATTAGCATTTACCTTCATTGTACTTCTGTCAAAAATCATCCCATATAGGGCTTCCCTGGTGGTGCAGTGGTTGAGAGTCCGCCTGCCGATGCAGGGGACACGGGTTCGTGCCCCCGTCCGGGAGGATTGCACATGCCGCGGAGCGGCTGGGCCCGTGAGCCATGGCCGCTGAGCCTGTGCGTCCGGAGCCTGTGCTCTGTCCGCAATGGGAGAGGCCACAGCAGTGAGAGGCCCGCGTACCGCAAAAAAAAAAAAAAAATCATCCCATATAAAGGCTGTGTAGAATACTAGAATACCTTAGAAAACAGAACAGTCTTACTGTCATATGAAAAGGTGACAATTATCAATAAAAAGCATTTATTAAATTCCCATTTCTGTTTGTTACCACGAAAACTATGGTTCATAACATTTTTTGAATCTTTGGATGCCTTTGAGAATGTGATGAAAATCATAAACCTTTCCTTAGAAAACTGGACACACATGCACATAAACAGTTTTGCTCATAATTTTTAGAGGTTCGCAGACCAACTGAGACCCATATGGACTCTTTCTGTGGCCACAGATTAAGAAACCTCACTATAAAAGGATGCACACTTTGTTCTCATTGTCATCATTTGAAGCTATAGTATTTGTTTACTGCCTGTCATGCCAGGTATTTTAGAAACTACATAGTTAAGGTTGTTGTCCAGCAAATGACGCTGTTATTAACAAAGTAAACACAGATATATTGTCTGTAGAGGGCGAGAGAGAAGAAAGGGAGAGAGGGAAGGGGAACATTAGTACAAGAATACTCAGTGATCAAGATAATACAGCCACCAAGTTATTCAGGGTATTAGAGAACTTGAATTAGAGACCATTGTAGACAAATGAAAAAATATTTAGAATATGCACATCAAGGTCACTGTCCATTTCCATTTTAAATGCCATTGGAAGAGGAGCTGGGAGAGTTGGATGAAATAGTTTATGATGGCAAATACATTTAATACGTCTTTGGTTTCTTTGGTGAAATCCATACATGATAACAACATTTCAGCAGAGGTTTGATCTTTGAGAATTATTGATGAGTTTTACAAGCAGAATTTCTCTAGGGGGATACTTGATTGTAAAAAATGTTGGTTTAATTTGCCTGATTTTTTTTGTTTGTTTGTGCTTATTTTGAGAGATATTTAGTGTGATTATACTTAGTTAAGTTTTCTACCTTAGTTATTCCTGTTTTCCGTGTTACCTGACCTTTAGTGGTTTTACAGGAGTGTTTGGGTGCTTTTGATTTGGGCACAAGAAAGTAATAGGGGAAAGGGGATGATTTTGATGTTGTTCTCAATGGGTTCATTTGGGAAAGTGAAAATTTTGACCTGCCTATGGCAAAGGTGAACTTAGATGTAAACAGAAGAGGGAAGACTAGAATTCTTTAAATCAAAATTTAATCAGGCCACTAACATTGCTGGCACCCTTTAGTAATAGGCTTTGATAAAAATGGGCAATAAATTTCAGTGGCAGTGGAAAAAATATGAATTAAATCAATGAGGAACTGTTTATTATCTGTCAACTTAGGAAATAATAAAAAAGAAAGTTTTGGCAAAGTTGGAATGAAAATGATACTATTGACCAGCACAGGTGGTAATGAAAGTCGATACATTTTTGGAAAGCAGTGGTGACAATTGTGCCCATTCTTGGCCTCATTTCTGGAATTCTACTCTAAAAAAGTAATTTAAAGCATAAAAACAATACACATGAAAGTATTTATTGTAGTATTTTTTAATAATATTAGCAAGCTACAAATACCCTTAATGTAGAACAGTAGAGGAATGATTAAGTAAATTATGGAACATCAAACACTGATGGAATGCTATTAAAAATGGTGCCAAAGATTGTACCAACATGGAAAAATGCTTTTAATAGGCGAAAAGTACAACCATATGTGTATTTATGCCATGAGTATAACTATGTAATAATTAGCTGTGCATTGAACAAAGACTGGAAGGAAATAGGAAAAATAAAAAAAGGTTGATAAACTAGGGTGGTGTCAGTATAGATGAAATTTAGATATCTTTAATTGCTGTCATTTTGTACAAAAATGAAAAATTTAAGACAGTTTTCTAATTTTATGCACTTATGGATTATGTTCAATATTGAATTAATTGGGAATTTAAGTATTTGGTGTGAAGAATGTTTTTGCTCCTGACGGATAGCTACTGTTCCAGAATGATTTATTGAGTAGTTCGTTCTTTCCCCACTGATTGGAAACGCCACCTTTATTATTCCATAATTTCCAAGGCAGGAAATTCTGCCATGGAATTCTGATGGTCTGATCCCTCCCCCCACAGCTCAAACATTATTCTCTCTCTCAAAACTTTTGTTTCTCGTCTTGTGGATTTATTCTGCCAGATGAACTTTACAGTACGCTTGTTGAGTTTCATTTGACAAATTTAGTTTCAGTTTTAATGAGAGTATATTAAATCTACAGATTAATTTGGGAAGATAATTTTGCCTGTTAAACCTCTTATTTTTTCCAGGAGTTTCAGCGAAGTAGCTGAGTGTTGTTGTTTTTTTTTTGAATTTGGAATATAGTGAATTGACAGAAGGGTTATAACACATCTCTATTTTTTCTGCATAGAAGCAGAATGATTCTGATATTGATGCCAACATTCATTTACAAAAATTTATAGTTTCCAATTGCCTAAAGCGAAGTATGCAATTAAATCCAGATGGGGAAATGATGGCGACACACTGGAAATCTGTACATTGGAATTTATCTTTGCCATTAATAAAATTAGTGGCCTTTTGAGAAAAGTCGATTTTGAATGGCCACAGTGATTAGAAAGGCCTCAATCTTAGTCAAAAATTGTCACCTGTGTCTTATCATTTATGCTGTGCTTGTTCCTCAGCACATGATGAGAAGCTCATTCCTTCTGCTGGTCTTCTTGGTAGCTTTATCTAAATCTCCTTTGAGCTTTGTCTAGCTTTTTTGAATGAAGACGTTCTTGTTCATTTTCATATTTCCTTTCCCTGTCTTCCTCTCCTGCCACTCCACCCCCCATCCCCTTCTATCTCATTGGGTCTCTTTGTTTGTTTCTGTATCATCCCCTCCCTCCTCCTCCCATAATATTCTCCACCGTATCTTTCTGATCTCTTTGTGATTAGCAAATGAGAGACCCTTTTTATTGCTGAATATTATTCTTAGTGCTAAGACTTCTGAGCATCTCTCTTTAATGGCCACGTCTTGTTTCTGACCTGACTGTTATTTATCTTCTTTGACCAATATAAAGCCTGGTATGGTCTTGAAAGGGAGGCATGGTTGAATTATAAAACTCTCCTGTTTGGAGTTGTATTGCATCGAAAAGGGTTGCAAACACTTTCTTAAGTTGTGGTCCTGGTTCACCTAACCAAATCAAGTAGTAATATGATCGTTGTTTTGAATAGATACAGATCAGATATCCTTGTGATCTGTGAAAAACTTTGATCTGTTTATACAATTTATTTTTTAGCGTTACAAAAATGTATCACCAACAGGTCGGTTCAGATTTTGTCCGTGGATGATTAACAGTCTCTTTAGAAACAGGGAACATGACTAAAGCAAGCTGTTCTTCTGTTTTTAGGAAATGGAATTTCATCTAAGTTTCCTCTGTCTGTCATGTCAGACGTTTGTTATTGTTTTTTGCTTTTCAGATCCTCTTCCTGAACTTTTTTTTTTTTTTTTTGGAAGCTATTGTATGGTAGGTTTTTCTTGGCATGTTACTTTCTATTGATCATGTGTTTGTGTGTGTGCACGTGTGCACACACAGAGAAAGGACAATTCAAAATTGTGAACTGTTTTTTTTTTTTTTCAGAACTCCACAATGTGTATTTATTCCTATTAAGGATTCAAGATGATATTTTATGTGTGTGATGGATTGCAAACCACTAGGAAAACATAGCCTGTTTATTTTTAAAATTTTAGCTAGAACAACCATGTAGTTACTGGAAAGAGAAGGTCCACGCTGATTTTGTTTTTGGTCCTGATTGACCTACCTCTTGATATCCTAAGGAATACCATGCTAATTATCATCAAAGGCAAACAGATGTGGAGGCTTTTCCGTGTTCACTTTTCTCTCCTGTCACGGGCTGAGGAACTCTCGAAGAGTGGGTTTGTTTTTGTTGCGCAAGCACACAAAAGCCCAGATGCTTCTCCACACTGGGCTGAGCTCTGGAGGCCCTCCAAAGTGGGTGACCCTTTCCACCTCCTGGTCTCCATTTTCCTGCCACTCCCACAAGCTGGGTGGTATGTACCTGCTCCCTGGAGGTCCCCTTTGTATTGCCTTTTTGTGGTTGAGGGGAGGGAGCATCCTGAATCCTTGAAGCCTTCCAGGCCCCAGACAATCTGGCAGGCTCATCCATCACTGCTGCCTTGGTTGTAGCACTGATTGAGCCGTCCGACACCACCTCTGGATTATGATATACTGGGGAGCATTAGCCTGCTGCCCATTCATTCTTTCCTTCCTTCCTTCCTTAGAGTGTGCCTCAGTGACCCAGGCTGGCAGCTCCTCTCCTTGGGACCAGGATATTTAGCAGGGCTTTGTGCCAACCAGAAGCTTTCAAGAGAAAGTGTGAGGCCAGGCTAGATAAGAAAGAAGACAGAGAAATCCCTCAGAGAAGACAAACAGCGGTGGGAAAGGGCACAGCAAGTGTTGGATCACATAGTGCTGTTTATTTGGCAGTGTTTGTGAATATTTAATTAAGGTTCTTACAAGCCACTGTGGTCCAGTACAGTGTAAGGACATGGCTAAGAATAGTTATTTTGAAGCTTTATACTATGGTGGTATCTCAGGTACAGGAAAAAATTAATACAAGCAATGATGTTCATCAGGTAGTAGGAATTCAAAGAAAGTAAAATACAACCAAGTATCATAATTGCACATCTAGTAAATAAAGAAATTCTTTTGTATGTTCTAACTTCTTCAATTTTGAAAACAGAACAAACCAGCTCTGACACGCTTACTTAAATAGATCAGGAAACATCGCCCTGTCGTCCAAAACATTGTTGTTAGGAAGAAGGATTCATGATATTTGGGCTCCGCCCACATGAAATGAACATTACAAAGGACCCTGTTTTGTATCAGGGCCTTTTTTTTTGCGGTACGCGGGCCTCTCACTGTTGTGGCCTCTCCCGTTGCGGAGCACAGGCTCCGGACGCGCAGGTTCAGCGGCCATGGCTCACGGGCCCAGCCGCTCCGCGGCATGTGGGATCCTCCCGGACCGGGGCACGAACCCGTGTCCCCTGCATCGGCAGGCGGACTCTCAACCACTGCGCCACCAGGGAAGCCCTCGGGGCCCTTTTTATTGTGGTTTCTTAGAGCCAGGACGAGGAAGTGTGATGATACCTTGACTTGTTCATTTTTCAGGGGCAGATGACGGTCTATGCGAAGTTTGGCAAAAATGTTTATCTTCCTAAAGATGCCGAGTTTTACTTCATTTATAACGGATCTCATCAGAGACACATCGTGATTGCAGAGCGCACGGAGGATAACGTTCTCCAATCCAGTGTTCCAGGTGAGGTGTCCTCTTTATTGTGCAATTGAAAAACCTGTCTGTGAGCACCTTCATGGTGCTCCAAGGCGGGATGGGTATGAGTGAGAGCGTATGTGTGTGCCAGAATGTGTGTTTGTGTTTGTGCGTTTGTATGTGTGTGTGTGTGTATGTGTATGTAAGGAAGAACACTCACACTGGGTTATCTCACATCTGAGCCGCTTCCAGCTGTGTCTGCAGCTCCCTGAGCAGCCCACCTTGGACTTACCCTCCAGGTTGGGGGTGCCCTGGATGCAATCCCGTGGAGGAGACACTCTGTCTTCGTATTGCTGCCTGCAGTCCCGGGGCCATGGCCAAGGACAGCTCAGGCAGATCTGAGATACTTGACAGTGGTCTTCATTCTCCTGTGGTCAGTCCAGCAGCTGCTCTCTGCTTTGCTCCTTTGGGTGGCAGGGGTTCCTTCCTTAGCAACATGTCCATCCAGACGCTTCTCTGCTGGATCTCAGCTTCCAGAACTGTCTCTTCCCACCACCAAAATGTTCACATTCTGAAACCTGTAATTCTCCCAGCTGTCTTCAAGTACCATGGTGACAGATGACAAATTAATGTATCATGTTAATGTGTTATCATGAAGTAACAGCCCCTCCTCAGGTACAGTTGTTTTGTATTTTCATTGGCATGTGGGTTGTACATCTGAGACACCAAGCTGTAGACTAAAGGTGCAATTAAGATGCCATTACCTGCAGGAAAGGAGGGTTTGTGGTGTTTTTCTTGTTTGTTGATTGGTTGGTTTGAACTGTGGGTCTCTTAGGTCTTCTTAAATTGTATCATACAGGGAACCTTCAATTTTTTAATAGGTAAGACTGGCCTCATTTTTAAAAGAAAAATGTTTCTAAGTGCTTCTGTAGTATATCTGTTGCATGTGGGAAGAAGGAAGACAGGAAATATGCAAACACAGACATAGAGAATTGTAGTGATGTACAAAGACCTTTCAGACCTACCTCGGTTTGGTCACTGAATCAATCTATTGTGCAATTTCTGGGGCTTTGGGCAATTTTTTTTTTTTTTTGCAGTACGCAGGCCTCTCACTGCTGTGGCCTCTCCCGTTGCGGAGCACAGGCTCCGGACGCGCAGGCTCAGCAGCCATGGCTCACGGGCCCAGCCGCTCCCTGGCATGTGGGATCTTCCCGGACCGGGGCACGAACCCGTGTCCCCTGCATCGGCAGACGGACTCTCAACCACTGCGCCACCAGGGAAGCCCTGGGCAATTTTAAGCGCTTCTCTCTCAGGCCCAGTAACTCCCATCCTCATAAGAAAAAAAGTCAAACCACATTAATGGCACAGAGTTATACTGGCTGCTATTCTCTTTTACCTCTCCCTTTTGCTTTGGTATTTACATTGATGTTTTTGCTGCATTTAGCTTGGCCCTGTTTTCTTGGTTTTTCTCTTTTTTTTTATCAGCCTCTTATAAGAGAAAGAATAAAAATAATAACTAAAGTGCCACTCCTAACATCAAAACTTTTGTCTTTTTCTTTACTTGCGTGTAGGGGTGAACCTCCTTCCTACTCCTTGTGTGTTACAGAAAATCTTTTTTGATTATATTGTGGCCTGCTTAGAAGGGAGGGTTCTTACCTTGATTTTAACAAACTCACTGCAGACAGTTCCACATTTCTGAATCTTACATTTTCCTGGATACAGCTTTACCAGGGTACCTTTCCGAAGTATGTACAACAGTTTTCTGTAGTATATAGTGGACGTGTGTGGTCTGGGGGTAGGGGCTGCACTCTGTGCTGTACCGTTGGACCACTTTAAAAAGGCAATGATGCGACAGTAGCAGTAGCTCTTGCCTGGTAAACCTGGGACGCTCTTATTCCTTGAAGCCTGGCAGCATAGCTTCTGGGGAAAAGCTTTGGAGGATAAGGCAGAGCAAAGATGATTTGCACCCATTAAGCCGTTTGCTTGGGGGCCAGTGGTGGCTGAATGTTAGCCCTTCTTCTGTCCAGCTATTAATATCATGATCACAGAGGTTTGGTGGTAGTAATTCCGGGACATTCTGCCGAGGACAACATAAAAACATACCTGGGTAGACGTTCACCAACCTTGGTAAAATGGAGTGTAAGGAGGGGGACGGGTAGCAGGATTAGGCGACCACCCAACAGAAGTATTAAGAACATCTACAAGACAGAGAAGCCATTCTCAGAAGTGGTGGTGGGCCAATGAGCAGTATATATAATGTTTCTGTTGAGTATTGTTTACCCACCCTACTCACGTTCAGAAGAACTCTGAGGAACTAGGGTAAACGTGTAACTTTGTGGTGCTACCTTATAAAACTATCACCTAAATAAATATATAAAAACATATGACTCAGAAGGAAATGCCAGAACAGGAAAGGGCAAAGGCCTTTAAGACAACAAACTTGAATTTGATGGTTGGGTAGAAGGACAAGGTGAAGCTATGCCAAATAACAGTGGTAATGATAGGAAAGCAGCCCTGAAATGGTCAGAGCCCATAAAGGTCAGTTTGAAAATCAGGAGTCACTGGAAGAAGATGGGGTCAGTGGTAATTTGGACCCACAGGCTTGGCAGCATTTAGAGATAATTGGCCGCATTTCCTTTCTGCCTTGCTCTCCTGGAGCGTGTGGTATGCTCAGGCCAAAGCTTTGGACACTGGGAGAGCATCTTCTGCAGACTCTGGGTGAACTGTTCACTATCTTGTCATCCAGGCCACAGGCTTCAGGAGACGGTGACGGTGTCCGTGTGCCTCTGCTCGGAAGGTTACTCCCCTGTGACCATGGGCTCTGACTCCGTGACCTATGTGGACAACATGGCCTGCAGGCTGGCTCGTTTGCTGGTCACCCAAGCCGATCGCCTCACAGCCAGTAGCCACCAGACCTTGCTGACCCCATTTGCCCTGACGGCGGGAGCATTGCCTGCTCTGGACGAGGAGCTCGTGCTGGCTCTGACCCATCTGGAGTTGCCTCTTGGGTGGACTGTCCTGGGAAATTCTTCACTTGAAGGTGGGTCCTTACCAGGAAATTAAGATGTCTCCTCTCTATGTCAAGTTCAAATGTGCCTTACAATTTGTTGCCTGTTTGCCTGGGTGGGTTTTCCTGCCTACTTTTGACCTGAGCCTTGCACTGTTCAATCTGGGATCCCTGACATTCTGAGCCACTCATCTCTGGGCTGGTTGATGCCACTCTGTTCCAGGGGGTGAAGAGCTTTTCCTCAAGGAGGGAAGGACTGTTTCTTTGTGGCAGGCTCTTGAGCCAGCTGCTTTGGGCGGTGGCTCCGCTTCCTTTGGTATGTTTTCTTGCTGTAAGAAGGGGATATTGGTGTCCTCTTTCCAAATAGGTAGAGTCATTGAGCAAGGAAGAACATGCAGCCAACTCTGTGGAACACTGAGAAGAAATGTGGCCATGCAGGAAATGTAACCAATGCATTGACATCTTTGAAAATGTCAGTGTCACTGACAGCATTCATATTTACTATATTTATACCAACTTTTGGAGTTACTTCTGGATGCCCCTTCTTTACAGAAAGGCTAAATAGACTCTTAATATCATTAAATAGACTCTTAAAACCATTTGGAATCTGTGTGAACAAAGATATAGATGTTGTATATAAGCTCATACTATTCATGAGGCTACACTGTTCAACAGCTACTACTTATGGTGATTACAAATAACATAATTTTATTGGAGATAGAACTATTGCTCTGTATTTTATTGGACACAAACATGTACTATTGCTGTTTCTCTGTTCTTCCAATTACTTTAGCTTTGTGGTTGGATGATGCTGTCTTTAAGAGTTTCTGCTTCCTGATAAATTCTGGTTACAGGTTGGTTTAAAGTTGATCATGGATTAAGATTAAATGAACTACTCTAGGTAAAAGGGGTATGATTTTTTTTTAAGCAGAATCAATCATAAGGTCATAAGCCACAATCAGAGAGGATCTCCATTTCTTTCCTTTATTAGGGTTATACTTAAACTCTCCTGGCACTTAAGGATGTTTCTTATTTCTTAAGACCTTGGATGAAAGAAGTCATCCGTGCCTGAGTCCCATGTGCTGCACTTAGCTGTGTGGCAGCTGACTGATATGCATGAAGGGGTGGGCTTCCTGAGGGAGCGGACGGTGTGTGTTCTGCTCACCATCATCCCCAAGGACCTAGCAAAGAGCTTGGCACATAACAGGTGCTCAGGAAGTACTTGAATGAATGAGCCGTGTATCCTGAGACCTTTAAGGAGTTGCACATCCTAGATATTGCTATTGTAATTCTCCTGTATGTATAGGAGGAAAAAAATGTTTTCTGGCTAAGGAACTTTATTCATACGTATATACACACATATATTCATATATTTATTGGTGTATGTACACATGCGTATACATATATTCATTCATATGAGTGTATATATACATATCTATCTATCTACCTATCTACCTATCTATCTATCTATCTATCTATCTATTATATACTTTCTGACTAAGGAACTTCATTTGCTTAAGCCTCCTGGCTTTTAAAACAAATTTTATCAATAATATTAGAGGGTATTTTATATTTTGGAAGGCAGACTCATTTTGACAAAGACATAAAGCTTTCATAATTTCTCACTAGTCACCATGCTCAAAGACATAAGTAAAAAGCCTCAAAGCCTCATGGAGAGGCAGGTGTAGGTCAGCGAGGGGGGTACTTTCCTAGCACAGCAACTCTCTCAGCATAGCAGATTGGACTCTGCAGTGGTTCAGTCTGTGCCTCTGCAAAATGATGAATTGTTGAAAGTTATGGAACTTCATAATTTCATATGAACAGCCTAAACTAAGAACCTTCGAAGTGGGATTCATGTTATCCACATGCTGTATTTATTTTGTATCCTAAGATTTAGAAATAAGATTTCATAATCTTCAGTCTGTACATTGACAGTAGTATATGCATACAATTTTCTGGGTTTGGTGCATATGTGCAATTATTTTTGCTGACAGAGATGCATAATCAAATAAGTTTGGAGAAAGCTGGGCTAACCACCAAATTGCCAAGGGTTATCTTATTGCCATTTTCATTGATGTTTGGAGATGTGTTCTTGTTTTCCAAGCCTCCATCTATCATGACCCTTTGGTTTATCCATATCCTCATAACAGACAGATTTATGTCACCAAGATATATAAGTATATATTGTATAGATATATGTATTTTCATGAGAAAAATTGGAGCAGTTGCTTTACATGGTGAGACATTGTATTCTATTGGAAAGCAATTCTAGTGTAACAGTCATTAAGATTATATGCTGGGCTTCCCTGGTGGCGCAGTGGTTGGGAGTCTGCCTGCCAATGCAGGGGACACGGGTTCGAGCCCTGGTCTGGGAGGATCCCACATGCCGCAGAGCAGCTAAGCCCGTGAGACACAACTACTGAGCCTGCGCGTCTGGAGCCTGTGCTCCGCAACAAGAGAAGACATGACAATGAGAAGCCCGCGCACCGCGATGAAGAGTGGCCCCCGCTCACCGCAACTAGAGAAAGTCCGCGCACAGAAACGAAAACCCAGCACAGCCAAAAATAAATGAATAAATAAATAAATTTATTTTAAAAAAAGATTATATGCCAAATCCTCGCCCAGTTGCTTCCTGTCTCTGAGATCATCTGGGCAAATTATTTCTGTTCTGATGCCACGGTTTTCATTTCTAAAATGAGGCATAATAGTACCCACCTCGTTGGCTTGTTGCAATGGTTGAATTAGTGTATGGTGAAGCTTCTACAACAATGTCTGAACATACCGAGTTCTCGGTAAAAGTTGACTCTCATGTGTGTATGTGAATGGGTTTCCGTGTATAGAGAGTAGATTGTCTGTACATATGTGGAAAACAAATTATAGTTGGTCTGGGCAACTGAAGCTACAGGCAAAGGACAAAATCTTGGTATTGCAAACAGTTCCTTGAAATTTCTAGTAAATTTCTACACTTTCTCTAAGAACAGTTTGTAGTACTTGAGGTAACATTGCTTGCAGCCTAGACTTGTAATAGAACTTCTCTACAGCATCAGTGTTCAGGGACAGGGTTAACACTCCTTTTTCTTTTCAGTCCTCTGATTAGATCAGTTCCATTCCCCTGTCTTCCAGTTTGCTGATCCTTTCTTCCACTTGATCTAGTTTGCTGTTGAATTTTTCTTTTGAATTTTTCATTTCAGGTATTGTATTCTCCGGCTCTGTGATTTCTGTTTGGTACTTTTTAACATTTTCTGTCTCTTTGTTGAAATTCTCACTTTGTTCATGTGTTGCTGTCCTGACCTCGGTGAGCATCTTTGTTATTTTGAACTCTCTATCAGATAAATCACTTATTTCCATTTCATTAAGATCAGTTTCTGGAGATTTATCTTGTTCTTTTGTTTGGAACTTATTATGTTTCTTCATTTTCCTGGACTCTGTTTTGGTTTCTGTGCATCAGATAAAACAGCCACCTCTCCCAGTCTTGACAGACTGGCCTTGTGTAGATGAACCTTGTCAATCATCCCAGCCCAAGCTCCTGGTTGCCTCTTAAATCTCTGTGCTAGTCCAAGTTGCTGTCTTTGTTCATAGTGGCTCCCAGTAGCAGAGGGTGTACCAAGACCCGTCAGTGTCCTAAGGGGGAGGATCTCAGTCAGCACCTAGATGCAGGCTGATTAGAAGGCATGCGCTGGCAAAGTATGCAGTCAAATCCCTTCCAGGGAAAGACTGGAAGATGGGTGTTTTTGGCTTGCTCCTCTGTGCAGAACCTTGGGGGCATGGTTGCAGCAAGTACTTATGTGTACACCCATTAACAACTGCCTCTTTATCCACCGCAGTCCTGTGGGACTCCTGAATGCAAGCCCTATTGGCTGTCAATGCCGGGGGATCTGGGACCTGTCTCTTGAGTGACAGCCATAAAAGCAGCTCCTTCCAGAGAGATTGCCAGCTGGCTTCCCTGGGGTCCAGGGAGAATGACAGCCAGCCCCTAGATGCATTCTACTTAGATGCTGGATGCTCGGGCAGCAGCTTATAAAGTATGAAGTCAAATCTCTTCCAGGGAAAGACTGGGAGATGGGTGTTTCTGCCAGCTTACTCAACACTGAGCCCTGGGGAGACAGCCTAGGTGCCTGCTTGTATGCCCATCTAGAGCTGCTGCTTTATTTGCTCTAGTCCTGTGGGATTCATGGGTGTAAGTCCTGTTGGCCTTCAGAGCTGGGCGTTTTGGGGGCCCATCCCTCAGGTGGGAGCCTTAAAAGTTGGGGTGCTACATGTATGGTGAAAACCCTTGATTCCTCAGGGAAAAGTCGGGAGTTGGAGGTTCCCTCCTGATTGTATGGCGCTGAGCTGGGGGTGGGGTTTATGGCAAGAGTATGTTTCAGCCTTTCCTACCCATGTGACTATGGGTATTTTCTCTTCCAGTCCTATGTGTGGGAGTCATTGAGCTAGTGACTGGATTTCTCTCAGTGGGAATTGCTCTGTGTGTAGCTGTACATTTGGTATTTCCATGGGAGGAGGGAAGTTCAGGAGTCTCCTGTGTCACAATCCTGGTCCTTCCCCTTCAATGTAGTAGAGTTATAACCTAAGCCATTTAGAATCTCTTACAAGCTCAATGCATCTTTTTTTCAGCGTACATGTTTTATTAGTGTTCCTTGTCTTTGAGGCAGATAAATTACGTTAGCAAAGTGAGAAATAAACTGTGGCATGTGGCCCACTGGAGTTCGTCACGTGTTAATGGTAGGAGCATCGTAAATGGAAAAGTTTTTTTTCCCTAGTAGTTATTTCTCCTAAGACCTGTCCAAAAACTATTTAAAACCTTACTATTCACCTTTATTTAAAATTCTTTGTATTTATCTGTGTTTTTTAGGGGGGTACAGAGGATGTTACAGAATGAGTAAAATTGATTTCTGTAATGATTTTGTCGTGGAAGAGTCTGATGGAAACCTTACTGTGAAGCATTACTGTATTTCCTTGCATTTTATAATAAATCCCTTATTTTCCTTTCTTTTCAAACACGAAGAGTTATCAGGAAGGCCTGAGAACCCGTAGAAGGGCCAGAATCTGAGCAGAGTATTGTGTCTTATGAAGAAAAGCAGAGCCTTTCCTTGGCCCTGCATCTTACCCATCATTACTCACAGTGCAACCAAGTTACTCTCCTAGGGAAGGAAATATCCTGTGTTTTATTTAATTTTGTGTCATAAATAAAATTGGATTTCTGTTTCATAAAATTAAACCCATTCTTTCTGTGAAATAGCTTTTATGATAAAAGCTTCTGAGGTGCCTCACATTTACAGTGAAACTTTAAGTAGTAATATACTATCCCATAAATTTCATGATTAACTTTTATGTTCTGAATTTTTTGCTTGTTTGTTTTCTGGACAGAACTCTTTTCTCAGAGATTGGCATAATTTTGACAATTAGGTTAACTGGCATAAAATACTCTTTTTTTTATTCTGTTGGTGCTCAGATAACTTGAGTTCAAGTCTTCCCTTCCTGCTCAATCAAATTACTTCCTATCACTTGTGTGTCCAGAAGCCTGATGTGGCTGGCAAGTGCCAAACTTGCCATCACCAGTGGGGAGGCTGCCATTTGAGTAAAGATCCCAAAGGGACTACAAATGCCATCTCGGGGGACTGATGGCCTTGCCCCTGAACATAGTAGCTCTTCTTCCAACCTGTGGAATTAGGTAGAGCTTGTCTTGATTATGCGTTCTGATTTAAGGAAAAAAAGCCCCTTTACTTGAAAAAAAAAAAGTCATACAAAGTCTCTCTCTCACAGCATATATTTACGCTTACAAACCAATATGTAGCAACAATTTGCAGATTCAAGACATTTTCTGCCAAAGTAAATTACTGTCGTGAAAAATGAGTTTGGACTTTCTTGCAGGTCTCTAGGTAAAAATACTTCATATGTGCAAAGGTCTCCTTAATAGGCAGAAAGAAGTTCTTTGTTGTGGAAGAAATAGAACTCTTCATTAATTACCCCAATTATAAAAACATAGCAACCTGTTTTTCAGCTTCATTGAAATATAATTCACATATCTGTGCATGTTTAAGGTGTACAGTGTGTTGATTTGGTGCATTTATATATTGCAAATGACTACCACCATAGCATTAATAACTCCTTACCATTACATAATTACCATTTCTTTTTTGTGGTAAGAACATTTAAGAAAGGTGGCACCATGAATTGAATCTGTAGGGCAAATACTTTAACATTTTTTATAAAGCAAAGAAAATATCTGTTAGATTGCTTTATCAAGTTTAAAGAGTTAAACTTTATTCCTATCTTTATAGTTGGTTTTATAAGTGGAAAAAGTATTTAGGGTAAGCCAACTGAGCTTTTGCAACTTTTCTGCAGGGCTGTCTTGGGTACACAGCCAGTGTATTTTGGGCGCTGGCTTCTCATTCTGTAGTTGTATGGTTGGTTGGAGAACTGTCCTCAAAGAGAAGCAATGGATGGAACGGGTAGGACCCACTGAGAACTACTTAGAGAATGTATTATTTTAGTGATTATTTCCAGATATCAGATCAAGAGTATGCTCCTTTCCTTGCAAGTAACACCAGTGGAGTTATAGCAACCAGAACATATTTAAACTTGAATCCAGAAATTAGAGAAATGGTGCATTGGTTGCAGAATACATATTGTAAGGGCAAGTCCAAGTAGTACCTATAGTAACAAGTCACAGTGTACTGAGTAGTGACTTAAAGGAGAGGTAGAAACCTCATCAGGGGCTATAGGTTTAATGGATAAGGACTGCTGTTACTAGGAAGAAGGGTGGTTAGCATGATGCTGTGCTTTATTAGTAGGGTCTTTATAAATTCCCTTTGAAGGAGAATGTTTTTCTCTATTTTACAACTAATGGGGGAAAAAGGAAAAGAAATGCAGTCGACCAAAAGGACTTAGAAAGTTTATAAGAATGGGGATTATTCAGCAACTGTTAAATGTGTCTTAATAGTGTAGTTTAGTTTAGTTTAGTTTAGTTCCCTAATAGTTTAGTTCCCCTAAAAGTTTAGTTCCCTTAAGGAGTTTAAAGAGCAATGGTAATATTGCTTATCTACAGGAAATGCCATTAAGTGAGAATTAACAGTTCATTATGAGAGGCTCAGTGGGAACTGCCAGTTTTCTGTGACATCTACATTTTGCTTCAAGCCACATACCGGGAATCATCACCTTCTTTCTAGGCAACGAGAGAAGGCAATGTGTGGGGCCCCCCCGCAACGTTTGACAGAGGGAAATATCTGTTTATCTTTCCTTGAATAGAGGAAAGGGATCTGTAACCAGAAAGAGGCAGGGTTTGTTTAACACTTGAAATGGAGCTTGGCTGTTGTTTGTATCCTTGAACATAGTCTGCCAGCTCTAGAAATCGAAAGGAAATAGAGCAAGGCCCTGTTGGTTGGTCCCCACCTATGTGCCATGTCTTGTTAGCCAGGGAATGGTACATTGGATTAGAAGACTTGCTTGCTGTCCCACAGACTATGTGAAATGTCAGCTTTGTCTTTCTGCCCCAAAGCTTTGTCCTGGACCGAAAGTTTGAGATAACATCAGCTGATGTCCTACCAGTGGGTAGGAAACCCATAAAGGACAGATTTATTACAAAATACAAGTTCCTAGGTTTTTAAAAAAATTTTGGAGGAGTTTTAAAATTAATGCATTATGGGTATTGACTAAGTCTGGGATATATGTTTTTCTTGGAAATCTTGACATTTTTCAAGCAGTTGTGTATACACTCAGTATTACTTTCTAGCCTTGGCACTTCTGATAGTATCTGGTGGGACAGACATCTCCACAGTTTCTTTTCTGACATTTAAAGCTGGTATTATATTCCTTCAGTTGCTAAGGTAACCCACTGGATGACTGCTAGTGGTGGAGAGAATGTTCTTTAAGACAGGTCCTATGGTAAATGGGTAAAATTGTTTCATAATACTTAGCCACGCACATGCACACAAATGTGCATCATTTGTGAAGTTTTAAAATCCTTAACCTAAAACTGGTTTCTCTATCTTCTGTTTCTTTTTTTAGCTTTTCAGTTTTTAAGGAATAGGTTTTTCTGGCAGTAAAGAATTTAACACAGAATTGACCTCTTAAGGAAAAGGACTTTTTTCCCCGTGTCAAATCATTTGGACTTATCCTGCAGTTAAGTCAGTCAACTCTTATTAAGCACCTTCTCTGTTTAAGGCACTATATTTTAAAGAAGAAAGAGCAGCTTAAACTTTTCCTTAAAAATTAAGCCTTCTACAGGGCACCAATGGCCCTGAGACTGGAGTAGAGAATTACATGTTCACTCTCACACCTGAGAAATAGAGGATAGGGTTATATTCAGGTTATTTTCAGGTTATCTCAGGTTATTTTCTCCCTCTCTCAAAATTTTCAAGGAAAAAAAAATGGTAAATGGAAGCTTTTATTTTCAAACACCCATCCCTAATGTGCTTCCCAACAGATTCAAGAAAGTGGAAGGTTTTGAAATTTACCTCTGGGTGGCAGTGTTCCATCCCTGGCTGTTCTCCTCTGGGAACCCTTCAGATGTACAGGGCAGTTTTGGTTTGCACACAGGAGACTAGAATTGAATTTGAAAATGACTGTAGCCGAGGATTCTCTTAATACCTGAGTAAAAAAGTTTAACTTTTTGCTGTTTTCTTAGATTTCTTCAATAGGATTTGAATGCTGGCAGCTGTCCTTGTACTACTTTATTTAAAAATTAAATAAAATACTGGTTTAAAAACTACCAAATGCTTGGAGGTTAAAAGGCTGGTGGTTGAAAATGGGTGGGAGAGGCCTGGCAAAGGGGGTGGGCAGTGAGCCAGAAGTGATGAGATAATCCTAGGGAAATGGCCAACCCTGTGTCCTGGTGCAGCACCCCTTTTACTTGGCCCCAGTGAACTTTACAAGGCCTTGTCTTGACTCTTTCAAATATGGTCCTTGATGTGAGCATGAGGCTATGTAGGTAGAAGCCTGTATCTTCTGTAATTCTACCCTAGGTTTTGGTTCATAATGATTCTCACATGCCTACTTTCTCTTCCCCACATCTATAGCTGTAGCAGCTTTTATTTTGCAGGTTTGTCATGAGGGTGTGTGTGTGTATGTGCATGTGGAGACAGATGAGGCCGACATCTGGAGAGTGGGGTGCAGGCCTGAGCCCTGAGGATTGGTGAGGCTTAGTTTCCTTCTCCTTGCTCTTCCCGACTCTCAGTTTGTTGATTTATTCAGGTTCTATCTTTTCTGCCCTTCTTTTCTTGGGTTTGTCTTCTTTTATCTAATTATCTTTGCCTAATTGGAAGCATAACAGTTAGGAACTTGAGTTTTAAAGGTAGACAAGCCTGGGTTCAGCTCCTTGATGCTCCATTTACTATCTGAGTGAGCTCGGGCAATTGCATAATTGTGTCAATTTCTGCCCCTACCTTGTTCAGTGCCTGTCAGGATTAAATGAGATAACACATGTAAGTTGCTTAATAAATGTTAGATGGAAACAAGAAATATAAAGTCCTTGTAGTCACTGGCACCTAGCAAGAATGAAATAAAGGTGCATGTTGTGGTTTATTTTCCTTCATGGGTAGCAGCTGCCATCTGGACTTCTAATTAACTTTTCCCAACCTTCCACCCTCACTCTTATCCCAGGTAGGCTTCGTCTTATATATTGACTTCCTGTTTGGTTTATCCCATTTATCTTCTCCTTCTCTCACCAGAATATCCCTTCCTGAGTGTGCCCCTGTGCTGAAGGAGGGGATAAGATCTCCCACTAAAGTTGTACCTCATACCCACAAAGTTTAGTATTTCTCAATCTGGGCCTGGCTGTTTCCTGGTTGTGCTTGAATTCAGAATCCCAATGCAAACTTCAAAAGGCCATTTCCAAGATATGATGAGTCTATGCTTTTTATTCTTGTCAACAATAAAATTAGACTGCAATGTATTTTCATTTGTCACCCAAACAGAACAGGGTTCCTGGAGGGTCACTTGGAAGGGTGCCTGGGAATTCCACAGGCTCACCTGTGGTGTGAGGGGAGAGCAGAAGAATGCCCAATGCATGGTATGCTGTCAACAAATATCTCCTGAATGAATGAATGGTAGATGTAAATCAGAGCCTTGAAGAAATATTAACAAATGAAAAAATTCTATTGCACAGGCTGGAAAAGCTGGTATGACATAATTGCTGCTTATGGCACCTAATGACCGCCTGCTGCCCAAGCCATAGGGCCGTAGCACATTTGTCTTATGGCATGTCTGGTGTCTTTCATTTTTTTTTTTTTTATAAATCTATTTATTTTTGGCTGCGTTGGGTCTCCGTTGCTGTGCGTGGGCTTTCTCTAGTTGCGGTGAGCAGGGGCTACTCTTTGTTGTGGTGTGCGGGCTTCTCATTGCAGTGGCTTCTCTTGTTGCAGAGCACGGGCTCTACGTGCACGGGCTTCAGTAGTTGTGGCTTGCGGACTCAGTAGTTGTGGCTCGCGGGCTCTAGAGCACAGGCTCAGTAGTTGTGGTGCATGGGCTTAGTTGCTCCGCGGCATGTGGGATCTTCCCAGATCAGGGCTCGAACCCGTGTCCCCTGTATTGGCAGGCGGATTCTTAACCACTGTGCCACCAGGGAAGCCCTGGTGTCTTTCATCGATGCAATTATAGTGCCTCTTAATCACATAACTAGTTCCCTTAAATTATGATTTTAAATTGTAACCAGAGGAAAACTGCTTGCAAATATACATAGATCTATGTAGTGACTCTTTATTATATTTTTGTATTAAAAAAATCAGACAAATATGTATGACTGGTTAAGTCCCCCCATACAGCCTGTCTTAGTTCTTGAGACCCCTGTGCCATATGTTATTTTCGTTATAGCCTGCTGACAATCTTGGATACTAGGCTGAGCAGATACTCCTTTCCTTTTTTTCAATTTATCTATCTATCTATCTATCTATTTATTTATTTTTGTCTGCGTTGGGTCTCCGTTGCTGCATGCGGGCTTCCTCCAGTTGTGGCGAGCAAGGGCTACCCTTCGTTGCGGTGTGTGATCTTCTCATTGCGGTGGATTTTCTTGTTGTGGAGCACGGGCTCTAGGCGCGCTGGCTTCAGCAGTTGTGACACGTGGGCTCAGGAGTTGTGGCGCACGGGCTTAGTTGCTCTGCGGCACGTGGGATCTTCCTGGACCACGGCTCGAACCTGTGTCCCCTGCATTGGCAGGTGGATTCTTAACCACTGCACCATCAGGGAAGTCCCTCCTTTCCTTTTACAGATCAAGCAACTTAAAACTTGAGAATTCAGTGGTCTTTCCAAAGCTACGTCCCTGTAAGTGTTCAACTCCAGATCTTTCAGCTATTTAATCTGCTCCCATTGCACTACACAGTGTTGTGTCTGGCTTCTTAATATCTTGTGTTGTTGTCCATGTTGTATAAGTCACTCTGGAAACGTCCCCAGGTTGTGAAAGCCAGAAATTGTATTACCATCTTTGAATTCTGATAAGGACTTTTTAGTGTTTCAGCTGATTTAGCACTAGTTCCACAAGGTAAGTATAACCAACCTATATGAGGTACAGGATCCGTGAAGTGCATTCCGGTACTGTATATCAAAATGTGAATTTTCTGGAATGATTGTGTGGTTGTGTTTTCGAGATTTTCAGTCAGGAGTTGCTGTAATCTGAGTGTCTCAAATGTGTCTGACGCAGAGCAGACACTCCGGGAAGCTAAAACCTGCCATTATGCTTTTTCAGTCCTCTTCTGTCTTTTGGCTATATGATCCCACCATGCCTGCCACGTTGCTGTTGTGCTCCATGGGACGTCCTGTTTCCATATCTTTCCCATGAGTGTGTTTATATTTGCAATTGCTATCCTAGACTCACCAACCTCCCATCTTCCGTATGGAAGGCTGATCTGTTTATACACACACCAAAGTCCCGATCAGAGCTACCCAAAGGGAAGATGCCATAATATACAATTTCTCCTCCCATTCTCGTTAAGAGTCCTGAAAAATATCAGAGATTGTGTGTGATGCTCATGCCAAATACTCTCTTCTACTCTCCATGTAAATGTTTGCTAATACTTTTTTCATTCTCTTTCTGCTCATCATTTTTGTATTTTATAAACGTCTGTAAACTTTCAAATCATGATGCATGATGTAGGTTGATTAACCTGTAGAGCAGTTTCCTTGTAGGTCAGATAGTTTATTTCTGTTCACACTCCTTGTGTAAGCCTAGAGCTGTAGTTTACCAGACAGGATTTCATGGGCGAGATACTTATTTTATTGCAAACTAAAGTGGGCTGGCCCCTTTGTGTCCACGGGGCCTGGCATATGGTAGTAGTTTGACTCAATGTTTGTCTGCTCAATGACTTAGATGCACAAATTGAGACCTCTATGAATATATATGTGGCTTTGGAAACCAGAGAAGAACTTATTTTAATTGATAGGATTTATTTTTTTAATTCATTAAAAAAATGAATTAAAAAATATATTTTGTTCATAAGCTTACAGGGTTGAATACATTTAAGTGGCTCTACTCAGGAGTTATGAAACATTAGTAAACCCTACAAAGTAGAAGGACTTCTGAATTAACTTGTTTAAAAATAACATTTGCTTCTAGATTATTGTCCCCATCACAGTTTTAGTATTTTGCTAAATGTTTAAGGCCATATCTTGGCTTGGCAGCAAGTGATGTAGATTAAAAATAACTTGTAAAAGTCACAAAGTTTTTTTGGTCTTATTCGTTGGTGAAATTTGTTAGCTAATAAAGTCTTAAGAGATGATTGGGAATACAGTGGTATAAAAAGGAGGCATAGATATGGATTTTGTTAACCAGATATTTAAAGTAGCAGATCTCAACCCTGGCTTTTACTTAGAATCACTTTGGAATCTTTAGAAAAGATTGATGCTTGGCGGGGGTGGGCAGACTTCCCTGGTGGTCCAGTGGTTAAGAATCTGCCTTCCAATGCAGGGGATGCGGGTTCGATCCCTGGTCGGGAAACTAAGATCCCACATGCCACAGGGCTATTGAGCCCACGCGCCACAACCAGAGGGCCCGCGTGCCGCAACTGCAGAGCCCACGTGCTCTGGAGCCTGCGTGCCACAACTAGAGAGAAGCCTGCGCACCACAATGAAAGATCCCGTGTGCTGCAACTAAGACCCAAAGCAGCCAAAAATAAATAAATAAATAAGTAAATCAGTACATATAAAAAAAAAAGACTGATGCTTGGGCCCTTCCCTATAATTTTAATTGTTCTGAGGAGGGTCTTGAACACAACTATGTGGGGGTGAATGGGGAGAGAGAGGGAGAGACATACAGACATCATTGGACCCCAGAAGTACCAACACCCCTCATTCTTTCCCAGCCACATTCAACTCTTCCCCCTTGGAGTTATTATGCTGACTTTTAGAGTAACCGTCACCTGGTTTTTCCTTATAGTTTTACTACCCATGTATTCGTATATAATATGGTTTGTTTTCACTTTTTAAAAACTTCATATTAATTAAAACATATTCTGTGTATTCTTTTGTGACTTTTCCCCCTCAACATTGTATTTCTTGGTTTCTTCTATATTGATCTGTAATTTGTTTTTATTGTTAGAATACTTGTGTGTGATTATACTGCAACTTATTCTGTTGTTAAGTGATTAATCAAATGATTAAGATCGCTTCTATTTTTGACCATTTTACACTTTTATGCATGCTTCCAGGTGCATACAAAGCATTGTCCTCACTGGGGCTTGTATGTAGGAGTGGAATTGCTCAGCCATAAGACATTCGTTTCTTCAAATTTATTAGATTATACCACAATGTTTTCCAAAGTGGGTGTGTCAATTTACATTTCCTCTAGCAGTGCATGTGAGTTCCTGAGGCCCTGATAATTTATTTTTCAACCTTCCAGCCTGAATTTCCTGCTACCTTAAAGGCACAGTCAGACCTTGTGTAGGTGTGATAATGGTCCCAAGTTTGGGCTGAACAGAACATAAAATCAGCTCCTTCAGTAACAACCAAACTGGCCACCCCTGCTCTTGTGCCTCAGGTGCTCCGGAAGGGCTCTCGGTCTGTGCTGTATGTCACGGATCTTTGATCCCCCAAGAGTCAAGGCAAGGATGAGCATTCCTAGGACCTGGGGTCTTTGACGTGACAGCCTCATTTTCCAGGCAGAGAAACTGAGGTGTGGCAGAGTGAGAGGCGTGGGCTTTGAGCCTCCCTCCCTGTCACAGGGGCAGATGAGCCCCACTTTATGCCATGATGGGTATGTTGATTGAACGTCACAGCCTGCTGTTCCTTTTTGTGTCTGGGTGATCTTGCTGCCAGGATGGTACAGGTCACACCTTTTAATGGTTTCCATTAGAGCAATTATTAGTCATTCTGCTTTAGTTACATTAGTTCAGATAACTCCTGGTACCAAATAAACAGGAAGAGACAAATTTATTTGGTAAAAAAAACCCCGTTCATTTTAATTAAACACCCCCATGTCTACCAAATTGTAGAACCCCTTTCCACAGCTTGTTTTCCTGACTCCTGTTAAGAATCTGAAACTCTATAGCAAGCAGAATTATTTATATATGTCATGATGTTTCCTATTTCAAGCTGTTTGCCTGGTTCTGGGCTCTGAACTTCTATACTGAGTGATAAAACTCTTTCTTAACACGCTTTGGGCAGCCTTTTGTTTCTTCAAACATCAGAAGATCTTCTCTTCCCTGGATTTGGAGGGAGGGAGAGGGGCAGCAGTGAGCACTCAGTCCCACATGTTTGCTGTCCTCTCCCATTGAACAGGATATGAGGATGGAGCCAGAAAGGAGAGAACAGGGAGCTGGGCTAGGAAGCAGGCCTGGGAAGCTCTGCTGGTGCAGGAATCAGGTTGGGTACAGTGAACTACAGCCCAGGTTGGAGGGTATTTAGGGTCTTGCTCCAGGCACTATAGGGAGTACCATTTAAATGGTTGACACCATACTGCCTTTATCAGTGGTATGATTTTAAAAGGGAACCCGAAAGATTTAGGAACCGGGCCGCACAGCAGGAGGTAAGCGGTGGGCGAGCGAGCTAAGCTTCGTCTGCCGCTCCCCATTGCTTCCCATCACTCGCATTACCCCTGAACCATCCTCCCCCTAGCCCGTCTGTGGAAAAATTGTCTTCCACGAAACTGGTTCCTGGTGACAGAAAGGTTGGGGACCACTGGTTTAGATGTTCCCTTTTGGTCGTATTTTTCTTGGAAAAAAATTGTATCTCGTATAACCATGGGCATTTCTCCCTAGGTTCAGACTGAGATCCGTGACTTAGAAATTCCATCCTCATGTGGCTGGTTACAGCCTCGTGCCTCATGCTGACTGGTACATTGGGCAGTGTACTCTGTGTGTGTGTGTGTGTGTGTGTGTGTGTGTGGTTACGTGATCCTAATAAGTCTCTTCACGATTGTTATTTAAGGAGGAAAAAGAGTGTAAATGTTACCAAACATGCCTTGCTGGGAATCTGTTAAGAGTAAAAACCTTACTTTCTAATAAGTGAGTTTAAAGATCAAAGACTTAAAGGATAAAATAATTAAAGATAAGTTCTTTAATAGCCTTTAGAAGATAGCAAGTATATTAAACAGATGTCTGGTGGGGTGCACTGCTTTGTCTGTTTTCAGATGTTTTGGCATTTCAGATGTCATTTTACTGAGGGGGTCTGTGCTGTGTCACACAGATGGATGATGGAGCAAATATACAGTGAAGTCTGTGGCATTTACATATTTGACATATAATGCTTTATGCACATTGATCTAGATATAGAAATAGTATAAACCAACTAAAAATGTAAGCTAAGCAGTTTTCTTTTGCATCCATGTGCTGCGGAGCACTTCCTTCTGATTGTTTCAGACTAGAGTTTTGTTGGATGCTGGCTCCACACACATCATCATCACAACCTGCTGGTAGAACAAAGCTGAGTTTATTGCCAGCCTTGATAAGGGAGAACTCTGCCTCCATTGAGCCTTAGCAGAATCTTTTTTTTTTTTTGCGGTACGCGGGCCTCTCACTGTTGTGGCCTCTCCCGTTGCGGAGCACAGGCTCCGGACGCGCAGGCTCAGCGGCCATGGCTCACGGGCCCAGCCGCTCCGCGGCATGTGGGATCTTCCCAGACCGGGGCACGAACCCGTGTCCCCTGCATCGGCAGGCGGACTCTCAACCACCGCGCCACCAGGGAAGCCCCGAGCCTTAGCAGAATCTTGAAGGTGGAAGGCAAGGTTGGGATTTGTTGAGAACTCGAAGTTTGGTTTAATGAGGGTCTTTGGATGCAGGGGAGGAGTGATGGCAATGGGGTGTCAGGGAAGGGATTTTGATTAGGTTTAGATAAGGATCATGATATAGTAGTTAAAGATTGGTTTTGCGGCTTAAACTGTCAATGCTTCCT
>NW_006784922.1:385969-386277 GCF_000442215.2 Lipotes vexillifer | reverse complement strand
GCTGAAGGGTTGATGGGCCTTGAAGGAAGTTCCTCTGACGAATAGTCAGTCTTTGCCTAGGCAAGAGTCTCCTGGACTGGTTAAGTTTTGCTAATGAAGACGACAGGATAGCAGAATCATATTAGTGTAGACGGTAAGCTGGGTGGAGAAGTAGGTAGTTTTTGTCTTCAGTGTCCAAGCTGTGTGGGAGTATGTACTTTGTGTTCACATTTTCTCAGGAGGTATCAGAGGTAGAACTAAGAATGACAGATGCTCCAAGTAGCAGCTGTAGCCATGTATTAAAAGCTAACTGTCATGGGTGGTCATCA
>NW_006784922.1:379053-385959 GCF_000442215.2 Lipotes vexillifer | reverse complement strand
GGGAAAGAGCCATTGGTCATTTATTCATTCAACAAGCAAATATTTATAGAGCACATACACATGCCAGGCACTGTACTAGGATAAAAGACAGATAAGGTCCTACCCTGTTGGGCCTTCCACTCCAGTGTGATGCAGCATCCTGTGGATCTCTTTCAGATTACAAACAGTCAATAACATTACTTAACTGGAGGGTATGTATAACTCAGATTCTTACTGAGTACTTATTCTGACAGATCTTGAGTGTTAGGATTTTCATGTTCAGTTGTTAAGACTAGGTTTGTTTTAAGGTGTGTCTTGATGTCGATGGAGTTCATGGGCCTAGCTTTTTAAAATGTACGCAAATGTATTCTTTTACATGTTTCCAATGTAATGTTTATCATGGGCCAGCTGTGTTCCAGGCACTGAGTCATTGTAGGAGAAATACAGGAGTACAAACTCTATACAAATTAGACAATTTAAACATACACAAATAATTGAGATTTTAGTAGTCAACTCAATAAATACCGAGTGACTTCAGTTTGCCATATACCATGCTAGGTGTTAGGAATAAAAAACTTCCAGGATGCCCTCAGCCTGTAAGAAGATACAGTCAGGAAACAACCATAAGACACAGGGGCAAACACCAACAGCAAAAACCTAGACACAGACCAAGCAGGAGCCCCCTTATCAAGGGGGACGTGAAGAGGCACAGGCCGAATTTTTGAAGCAGAGCACTGGTGTGTGTGGCTTTGGCAACACTGAAATAATCCCAAAGCTCTAATAAATGGGTAAGAGTACCTCCACAAAGTTTGAGAGAGACCATGGACTCAGAGTCCATTTCTGCCCCAGCTGCTGACCGGAGAGGAGCACCTCTGAGGACAAAAAGTGGAAATGGAGGCTCCTTGACATCCTTGGCCTCTAGTAGCCTGCCCTGCTAGGGTAACAGCATCTCCTTAGAGGACACCTTGGAAATTGACGATGTCTGTTTCCAAAGGATGGTGTGCTCCTAGCACTTGTTTTCCATGGATGACCTCACTGAACGTGAGTGAGAGGTGATGTGAACGTGCACCATAGTGCACAGAACAACATTGTACCAGTGATGAGCGAAGCTGGCTCCAGCACCTCCCTGACCTTGCACAAATCACTTGACCTCTCCACATCTGTAAAATGAGGTTTCTGGATTAGATGCTTTTGATGGTTCCTTCCAGCTCTGACATGTTTACTATTACTATTCTTACTTTGACAATCTCTTTGATAAAATATATAAGACAAACTTTTGAAATGAAGGAACTAACATTACATGTTTTTCTTTTCAGTTTCTCTACATAGAGAGTCTCTTCTGCACCTGGCTGTGAGATGGGGCCTTGCTAAGCTTTCCCAGTTCCTCCTGTGTCTCCCTGGAGGAGTCCAGGCCTTGGCTTTACCCAACGAGGAGGGTGCCACGCCATTAGACTTAGCTTTACATGGTGGATGCTCCAAGCTGTTTGAAGACATCACGAAGTGAGTTTGGATACCTGATAGATTCTCTCTCAGTCTGTTTCCCTGAAGTCTTCCAAGCATTATGGAAAAATTAAAATAACCAAACCACGAGCTAACATTGGTTTATATTTTACCATTAGTTCCCATGTATAAAGTACAGATATACATATCATACATAAACAGATATACAGATATATTTGGTATTCACATTTCATGGGGGAGAGGGAGTCAGGAAAAATGTCTTAAAAGGCTCCATGGTTGGGGGGGTGGCTGTAAGAAGAAGAAAAGTTGGGAAACACTAACCTAACCCCTACTTATCTTCCAGGGTTTTGCTTAAATATCACTTCATCAGAGAGGCCTTCTATGTTATGGTCTTTTACAATTATGATTAATTTACAGTATTAATTGTGATTTAAATTATGATTAATTTATAATATAAATCATAAGTTATAATTTTATATATATAGTCATCAGTTATTTCATATGTCTCCATCCTAAATCATTTGAGGACTGAAACTATTTGTTTTACCCACTGTGTTCAGCATATACATTCATTGAAAGAATATAAGTTTTTGTTGAATCAATGAAGAACAAACAAACCCCAAGATACTATGTAGCCAATGGGCTGGTTATTAGGATCGAGAGATAATGGAAATGAAATAATTTGTCAACTGTAAAGTTCTCTATGTTGAGGATGATACCAACATTTTTAATGTTTGTTACTTAGAGTGGTTCAGATTGGTCATTATATCCTACACAGTGGTTTCCTTGACTTAGCATGTGGTAAAAAATAAGTGGGAAACTACAAAGAAAATGACAAATTACTACATAAATGTTAAATATTATCAATGTTATTACATGGTGTGTCCTAACGGACTGATATGTTTCATTTGTCCCATGGAACTCAATGTAATTAATTTACGGTCGTATGCTACCTAAGTGCGTGTTGAAGTCACAGCTTTCTGTTTATTTTTGTTCTTACTTGGTCAAGTGACCGCCAACTAAGGAAAGAGCCCATCCCAATGGAACTGCCTTTATCTTTGCTCTACCATGATCCCACTTTCTTTAGCTAAAGAGGGCAAGACAGGACCACTTCCTCTGACTCTGTCATTGTGGATAGTTCAGGGTTACATTGAGGACCTGGAGCCTCACTTCGTCTTTGGTAGCTTTGTATCTTTCTACTGTGTCCAAGACCAGAAGATGACATGTGTTTTTAAAGTTTACACATCCTCTATGTCAAAAAAAACCCAAACAACCTAATCAAAAAATGGGCAGAAGATCTAAATAGACATTTCTCCAAAGAAGACACACAGATGTCCAAAAAGCTCAACATCACTAATTATCAGAGAAATACAAATCAAAACTATGATGAGGTATCATCTCTTACCGGTCAGAATAGCCAAAAAGTCCACAAACAATAAACGCTGGAGAGGGTGTGGAGAAAAGGGAACCGTCCTACACTGTTGGTGGGAATGTAAATTGGTGCAGCCACTGTAGAGGACAGTATGGAGGTTCCTTAAAAAACTAAAAATAGAGTTACTGCATAATCCAGCAATCCCACTCCTGGCATATATCCAGAGAAAACCATAGTCCGAAAAGATACACACACCTGAATGTTCATAGCATCACTATTTACAATAGCCAAGACATAGAAGCAACCTAAATGTCCATCAGCAGAGGAATGAATAAAGAAGATGTGGTATATATATACAATGGAATATTACTCAGTCATAAAAAAGAATGAAATAGTACCATTTGCAGTCACATGGGTGGACCTAGAGATTATCATACTAAGTGAAGTAAGTCAAACAGAGAAAGACAAATATCATGTGATATCACTTATATGTAGAATCTAATTTAAGAAATGATACAAATGAACTTATTTACAAAGCAGAAACAGACTTACAGATATGGAAAAGAAACTTATGGTTACCAAAGGGGAAACGTTGGAGGGAGGGATAAATCAGGAGCTTGGGATGAACATACGCACACTACTATATATAAGATAGATTACCAACAAGGACCTACTGTGTAGCACAGGGAACTCTATTCAGTATTCTTTGATAACCTTTAAGAGAAAAAAATCCAAAAAAGAATGAGTTAAAAAAAAAGAAGGATGAGTAAAAAAAAATCTAAATGAGTAAAATCTAAATCTTTGATAACCTTTAAGAGGAAAAAATCTAAATGAGTAAAAAAAAAATCTAAAAAAGGATGAGTAAAAAAAAATCTAAAAAAATCTAAAAAAGAATGAGTATTTAGTATATGTATAACTGAATCACTTTGCTGTACACCTGAATCTAACACAACATTGTAAATCAGCTATACTCCAATAAAATGAAAATAAAAAATGTTTACACATCTGATAAATCCATTCATGGATGGGATTAGAAGTTGACTGTAAGCTAAATTTTGATTATGTGATGGAGCCTCCATTTTCTAAATTAATTACAAAAATCTTATTGCTCAGCCTGAATCATTCACTTCAGTGGCTTGTAGTTGGTATGAGGAGTTGTTTTCTAGAAGATTCTGAAGTCCTTGCAAGTAATTGTGTCAAGAGTTTGGGGAGATGCCGCAAATCTTAGAGTACAGGTGCTCTTAATGGATCTCTTTTTGTCACTCCATGTGATAGAGATAGCATTTTTGTGGTTGGAGCTATACTATAATTTTGCAAATATACAAATGGTGATTAACAAAATGAGGAAATGGAAGAAGAGAAAAGAGACATAGAGCTATAGTTCTGTAAACTGAAGAGTCTGGGAGCATCTGGGGGCTGTGACAACATGCTGAGGCAAGCTGTTACCTGGGAGCACTAGCGTCTCCCTCCCGAGGCCTCTTTACCATTGCTACTACATGACCTGTAGGCCATCCAGAATATTATGACATTAACCATGAAGCCTACATAGAGCTAATAAACGTGCAGTTATTCTTAACCACAACAGAATGGAAAATAAGCCAATATTCAGGAATTTAGTTTGGGAATATTGTTCCTTTGTTTACGAATGAATTCAAGAATGCAACACGATCAAATTTATGCAGGTTTTAATTTGCATGAGGAAATGATTTACAACAGTAGACCAGTGTGTTGTGAATATCTCGCTTGTTTGTAACATCCAAACCTCACCATGCTCTCTGGAGATCATATCTGTTTTCCACTGTAATTGCCTAATAAACTGTCTGCTGCCAGCTAATTTGTGGTACTACATGTGGTGCCATTAAGGCCAGAGGCATCTTTTCAGATTAAAGGGAGAATGAGGTAAAATACTATGTTTAAAAGTCAGTACTGTTGCATTAATTATGTAAATCTTTATAGTATATAATATATGTGAACAGCTTTTCATTTGACGTCTTCTCTAGGTGGAAAAACAAAGATGACTTTATTAGGATCTATTTCCATGATCTTATGTACCTGTCTTCAGTAGGTAGCTTTTATGGCTTGTTTTGCCAGTTGGGTTTGTAATATCAGGGACAATGAAGGGTATTGGGATCGTGGGTTTTGATTTGTGATGTCTCAGCTTCCAGGGCAGACGTTCCCCAGGTTTCTCCCGAGTGCAGCTCAGCGAAGATGCCTCCCTGCGGTATATTCACTCATCAGAAACACTGACCCTGACGCTTAATCACACAGCCGAGCATTTGTTGGAGGCGGATATTAAACTATTTAGGAAATACTTTTGGGATAGAGCCTTTCTCCTCAAGGTTTGTGCCCTTTATTTGTGGTATAAAACATAATAACTCACGCTCTTTGAGAGTGCAGACAGCAAACGCGTTGTTTTGGGAACAGTATTTTGGTGGGGGGGTAGCACTTTCTTTTTTTCTAATGGGACTTTGAGGGACATGGAATTAGAAACTGTTACACCAGTAGAAGGAAGATGATTATATGATATTTTGGCGGTAGGTAGAAAATAGTAACTTGTGTAATATTGTTTCCTTTACTTTTCATGAACCAGTATCACTGATGTTTAATATTCCAGTATTGGGTATTTTCTATTAACTTATTGACTGTATTATAATTCTTATCTAAAGCAGTTGCCTTTAGGGTTATTTTAAATGAATAATATCTTCTTCTGGGATTTCTTAAGGCTTAGATATAGTTAAGCCTTTGTTTCAGTGTACAGATTCTTCTTGAATGGGGACTGGTCACTTGAGACCAGTTCTTTTTCAAAGAGACTTTTCCCCCTCCCACCATGGCCCAAACATCAGCTTTGACTGTTATCAGAGCATGCCCATCTCAGGGTTTAAAATGTTTCATCTTCATTATTTTTATTTTTTTGTTGAATCTGGAAGACTGTAAAGCATATTCATATATTTTAATTATTATCAAGTAGAATGTTCTGTTGAGTAAAAGGGCTTCAGTCAATTTAGTTGATAGTGCTCAGGGGTATAATGGATTCAGTCACCAGATCGTGTGACACCCCCCGGCAAACCTCTGCCCCCGCAGGCTTCTCAAGCACATCCATTAATAAGCACCAGTTTCATGACTATATAGGCTTTGCAAAGTAAGCAGTCAGTTTACTGTTATCAGAAAACTGGTATTGGTATTTATCAGTTTTGGCTTTTGTAAAATGTTTGCTTTATATAACTAAATTGAAGGTTTAACCAGAAACATTATATATCCAAGATTATTGCTTACTGCATATAGGGTTTTATTAAATAGTTAAAATAAACGTGCTCTTCAGAGTGTGAACTACCTTTGTTGGGTTTAGGGAGTTTAGTGGATAATTTTCTGGCATACAGTATTTCCTCATTTTGCTTAAGGGTACTTTCTGTTTAAAGAAATAGAAGTTCTCAGCCATCCCTGTGGCTTCTCACCCAGGCCCCCAGGGGTGGCTATTTCAGTGGGGCAGAGGCTGGGCCTGGCCCAGTAGCCTTACTCAGGGTGAGTGCCTCTCCTTGCAGTTTCAGAGGGGCAGAGCTCAGCAACACGTGTGTCCTTAGAGGGGACACTCAGACTACAGCAAGACCACAGAGCTCCTGCAAAGGCTAGAGCATGCTCCATGTAAAGCAAAAATTCTGAACATTCGTTGCATTATAAAAACTTCCAGCTTCTTAGGTCGGATTCGTGATTTCTTGTAACTTGAGATAATTATTACTAATGACATTGGGGGAGATTTAGGATGAGTAAATCTAGATGCTTTAATAATTGATTGTAGTGGACTTTACAATAACAAAGACCAAATGAAGATTACTTTCCAGTTTATCAGAGATTTTAATTTTATGGAAAACACTTGATAAAAGAAGAATCCATTGCAGTGGGATGGCCTTGTGTTCCAGGTATCAGCACCCCTTTTTTGTTCTTCCTGTCCTAAGCTTTTGGCTGGGTAGTGCGTAGGGAGACTGAGAAGGGAATAGGGCTGAGGTTCTTTAAGACTCTGTGATATTGTAACTTACAATAAGAAATGTATCTGGTCTCCGTCCATGGTTCTGGGCTCACAGCCACCCCCCCCCCCCCTT
>NW_006784922.1:353879-378893 GCF_000442215.2 Lipotes vexillifer | reverse complement strand
ACCCCCCCCCCCCTTAGGATTTCCTAAGTGTGGAGCGGATAAAGGTGTTTTTTGTTATGTTAATGAGGCAACTTTGGAAAGCACCTAAGGATGGGGGCTAGTTACCTGTGGAGCCAATCGCCTGGTAACTTTCAGTCCCACCTCCGTGACCTCCAGGGAGGGGAAAGGGCCTGGAGATGGAGTTTAATCACCAATGGACAGAGATTTAATCTGTCATGCCTAATAGCGCAAGCCTCCATAAACACCCCAAAGGACTGGATTCGGAGAACTTTCTAGGTTAGTGAACTTGTGGAGGTACTGGGTGACGAGCCTGCTAGGAGGGGCATGGAAGCTCCGTGCCCTTTCCCCATACCTTGCCCCATGCATCTCTTCCATCTGGCTATTCCCGAGTTATATCCACTTATAATAAACCTGTAAGCTAGTAAGTGGTTGTCTTTGGCCTTGAGCCTGCATGGTTAGCCCTCTTTTAACCCCAGGTACTCATGCTGCCGTCTCCTTAGTACCTCTCCAGACATATACCTGCTTCGGTCTATCCGTTAATTCCATGGCGGGCCCTAAAAGAGAGAGTACTGTGTCCTGGGATTAAGGCTGGGAGCGGTTAATAGCCACAGAGGGTGGGTGACCGGGTACTGCTTGTTCCCTGCCTCTTTGTGATTTGGTTAGTTATGTATATTTTCATGTTCTCTTTGCTCTGGCCTCAGGATGTCCTGAAATAGTCATGAGCAAGGTACTTGATATGCTGAGCTTAATAACATGCCCGGCAGGGGGGATTCAGGGCTCTGGGTCAGTTGTAGGGTTGCTTGCCTCAGTTTGCCCAAGTATTTGTTTTGGAACATGTGCTCATGCAGTCTTGGGCAGTTTTTGACACATCAACACATAATTCTGTCTCTTCACATTTTCACTGGCTGTGGGGAATCTATTTGAAAAGAAAATACAGAGGGCGCTAAAGGCATCTTCTCTCTACAGATCACAGCTCAGTCTCGGCCAGGGACAGTCTGCACCAGCATGTGCCAACATGTAGCTCATCCCGGGTCCTCCCTGTAATAGTGGTCCTACCCCCATCTCCAGGCCCCCAACCCCTGTGTCTTAGGGTGTGGATGGAGGTTGGTCTAGGTGGGCAGATGTGTCAAACAGAAGTCCTTACAGGTTTCAAGATTTTCTGTTCTCTGTCCCCCTTTTGGTTCATGCGTCATGTTCCTGAGAACCTTCTGGTGGTGTGATCTGCGGAAGCAGCGAGGACTAGTGGCAGGGACAGTTTTAGCCCTTGTCTCTGGTTCCTCCCGCTGTCTCTCATGTCATCCGGGGTGCTGCTTACATGTTCTCCCAGCAGCTTTACCACCCTATCTGCCCCTGCCTCTCCAGGCCATGCCTCTGGCCTGTCCCGGCTCTGAGATGCTCAATTGTGATTTTCATCTCTTGTTGCTTATCTGAAGCCTCAAATGGCTTTCAGTGATTTTTTTCTTTTTTTCCTTCCTCTCTTAGGCTCTTGAAGAGCAAGAAGCCAGGTCAGAGGAAAAATCAGATATGCCCTCCAGCACTGCAGAAACCGAAGAAGGTACGCATGTTCCTTCCCGACCCCGGGAACCCAGAAAGAGCTCAGAACTGAGTAGTCACCTGGGAGTTGCAGCGTGTGGTGGAGGAGAGAGAGCAGGAGCTGAGGGAGGCGGGAGCAGGAGCTGAGGGAGGCGGGAGCAGGAGCTGAGGGAGGCGGGAGCAGGGTGCTGGGGTGCCCCTGGGCCCCGGGGTCCTCCAGCAGCGCCGCACCAAGGTACTGTGTGTTTCCACTTTTCATTCGGTTAGCATTTACTGGGTTCCTCCCACATTCCTGATCTTTGGGGACCTCTCCTGACACGCAGAGAGTGTTCCCCTCATTTCCAAGTTCAGTCCGTTCGTTCTGTTCAGTCCTCCGTCACTCACCTGTTCTCCAGCTCGCTCCACCTGTGTGGAGCTCCTGCTCTGTGCTGGCCCAGGGTGTCTTAGAGGATGGAGGCTGTGAGGGTGTCTTTGTTGCCATGGGTTCTGGGGAGCACCACTGGCGTGTAGAGGTGATGGGAGGGGGCGCGCTGGGGGTTCTTCAGGGTACAGGCGGCCCTACCCAACCCAGGTTGTCCTGCATAGCCCTGATGGAGCTTCAGAGACTGAATGTACAAATCTGCTCGAGGTGGGCGTCCACAGCAAGAGGTGTATGTTTAAAACACATTGTCGCTACTCTGTTCCATATCGTAACGTGGAGTCGTGTTGACGGCGCACCTGGACGTAACACCCAGCTTGTAGGTAGGACTATCGTCCTTCGTCGTTTTCTCTAACTTGGCAGTTTGTCTGGGCATGTGATCTCTACTTCTATTCAGGTTCTTTTCCCCTTTAGTGTATGCAAGTAGGTCTGATCTGTTAGCAAATCCTAGTGATAAACACGGATTTTGATTCGCTGGAGTATCTTAACCTCTGTTCTTGAATACTCCTGTACTATTTATATGGAATGGATTGTCGTTTTGTTTTTTGTTTTCCAAAACCCAGTGGTTTTAGGAATCTGACCATACATCACTATGTCTTCCAGGGTAGTCAGGGCAAAGGTTTTAATACATATTATCTTATTATCAATTACGTTCCTTTTGCTTCATATTTTAGAGTGTTTTTTATTTTTTGAAACTAAATGCGAGGTTAGGTTTATTTATGTCTGGGGGTAGTGTTATATTATCTACTTAATTTCAGATCAGTGGAGCAGACATTACAAAATACCTGTTAATGTAAAGCGACAATAGTCTGATAGGGCTGAGACGCAGCATGCTAGATGCTGGGGTTAGGGAGAAAAAATAGGACAAGACTCCTATTCCCAAGCCACCAGTGTCGACAGCTGGAAGACCGGTTGTTCTAAGTGTGTATGCCCCACGCACCTGCACTCAGTCTCGGGTTAAGCCAACCAGTTGAGCTTCCCACCCAAGCTGCACCGCTTGGGCCCCTGTGGAGTTGCCCTCACTGCTCTCCCCAGTGGGTGGTGCGCTGGCTGCGTGGAGGGAGCTGCAGCTTGCCGTACCTGCCCAAGGAGGTGGTGGTGAGTTTCACACTTTCTCCTGCAGACCCGTGGGAGAAAACTCCGGGCTCATGTCACGAACGCTGTCATCTCCTGAGCATTGGGCTTGGCTTTTACTACTCTGACAGTAACTGATCAGGTTTCTTGCTTCTAGTTGGCTGGTAAACCTGGGGCTAAGTTTCTGGCCTGCCGGTTGCAAATTTGTAGGGTACTGCTGACCGCGTTTTGATATTACCCTTATTTCTTAAGCCTTCACTCTTGCTTTTCCTTTTTTTTTTTTTTTAAATCAACTCCTGATTTTTACTCTATCATCGTATACATTTTTCTTCCCTTATAATCCACCTCCAAACTGACTTAGAACAAAGTGAGGTCTAAACAAGTGCTGAAATTCTAAGTTCTTGCCCTCAAGGGACTGACAGTTTGGGACTAGTGCAGAAAAACAAGCTGTCCCAGCATAGTATAAGTGCTATAGGAGTCATAGACAAGTAATACTGTGAGAACTCTGTGGCGTGTGATGGTGGGGTGGTCAGGGAAAGCTTCTTGGTGGAGGTGACCCTGGAGCTGCGATCTAAGGGAGGGAAGGGAATTCTAGACAATGGGACTATATGCAATACAGAGCCCTGAACCAGATGATGCGTTGGGGGAGATGCAAGTTGTTTTGTGGTCCTGGAGTATAGGGGTGTGTATATGATGCCAGGAACATAGGCCTGAAAGAGAGGCAGATCGGCAGGGGTTGTACACAAGGCAAGGAACTGGAACTCCACCTTGACAGCTCTGGGAACTGTTTTAAGCAAATTAGATCAGGTTGTTATTTAGAAAGGTCACTCTGTGAGAGTGTGAAGAATGGGTTGGAGGGGCCAGGGGCTGCTGAGAGTAATGCAGAAGACAGTCTGCACCATAGCAGTATAATGATAGCAGTATAATGAGATTGGAGACAGAGGGACCGATGGATACTGTCCGGAAGGCGTAGGATGTCAGGTGGGTGTCAGTGGCAAAGGAGAAGGGTGATTCTTCCATTCCTGGTGTGTCCCTGTGCGGGACAGGCCTTACAGGAAGCAGGATCATGACAAAATACCTACTCAGTTTTAGACAGGTTGAGTTTGATGGGCCCAGGGGGGCAGGCAAGTTAATACACCTGGCTGCCAGCTGGACTGAAGTCACTCAACCAATAAGCAGAAGAATTTGGACAGAAACTCAAGTTCTCTAACACCAAATAATTAACGTGTATATTTTACAGACCTCGTACACCGTGCTTTTATCTGTATACGTTTGGGGAACATGTTAGAAACTGTGTGCACATTCCAGCAGAGGGCAGTATTCACCTAAAGTGAAAACATTCAATTAGCTTTTGTTCATTCATAAGCCTGCAGGTGACTCAACTGGAAGAACAAAACATTTCTTTCTTTTTTTTTTTTTTGCGGTTCGCGGGCCTCTCACTCTTGTGGCCTCTCCCGTTGCTGAGCACAGGCTCCGCACGCGCAGGCTCAGCGGCTATGGCTCACGGGCCCAGCCGCTCCGCGGCATGTGGGAACTTCGCGAACCGGGGCACGAACCCGTGTCCCCTGAATCGGCAGGCGGACTCTCAACCACTGCGCCACCAGACAAAACATTTTGAGTGTAAGAGCTTGGTTGGTTGTTTTTTTTCCCCTTTAACCCCCAAAGCAAACTTTCCCTTTGAGATCTCACAGAAGATTCTTAAAAGATAATGTTCTGCCTCCTGGGGCAGTGGGTAGAAAGGGAACTTTTAAGTGTGTATCTGTAGCTGCCATTGATTAAAAGATTATAATACCTTTAGCTTGGAAATTTACTTTGTCTCTGGTGGTGTGATAAATGGTTTTATTATTGACTCTGAACCAATTATGTTTCCATAATTTCATGATTGTAATTATCCTCCCAGAATGATGGGATGTTATTCCAAATGAATTATATGGCCAAAAGGTCACCTCATTTTCACTGTGTTCAGATGAATAAGCTAATTATGAGTGTGTATTGATCCACCAACTGACTCCGTTTTGTCCGTTGCGGCCTTTGTGGTTATTTGATCTCCTACTCTAGGAGTTCCTGAAGAGCATTGTACCGAACACCAACCTTGGAAGATGCTCTGAAAAATAAGTATTCTTTGTCCAAATAAGTAGAAAATGCTATATATGAAACCCCCCTGTTGGAAACTGAGAATACATTTAACGTTTTGTAGGTTCTAGTTAAGTCTTGCAGTCAAGAAACCTTGTTGCTTGTTTAACCTTACAGTTCTCTAACTTGATCATGGGAGAATCCCTTTTTCTTAGCTCTCAGCATCTCATGAAAATGGTCTGTGGAAGGTGCTTTGGAAATGTTGCTCTTCCTCATCTCCCCTGATCCTGCCCTTTATTTTAAGCTTATCTCCTTCTTTTTCACGATCATGTGGGTTCTCTCCATCTATTAGTACATAATGCTCACACTGGGAGGGAGCTAGGGAGGCATTTTTAAAACTACTCGTGGTCATCTTGAGTACTGAGATCACCCATGCCTCACCACACAGCCCACTGTACCTTTTTTTTTTTTTTTTGCGGTACGCGGGCCTCTCACTGCTGTGTCCTCTCCCGTTGCGGAGCACAGGCTCCGGACGCGCAGGCTCAGCGGCCATGGCTCACGGGCCCAGCCACCCCGCGGCATGTGGGATCTTCCTGGACCGGGGCCCCCCACTGTACTTTTTGATGTTTTTCAGGAGGCTGCTGCCTACCTAGAGTCTGTGGGGCCATAAGACAAGCAACCATTGCGATACTGTTGACCACTCACTGTATGAATCCATTTTCTTTCATTATTTTGGAGTTTTTAAAAAAACCCTGTGTAATTTGCTGTCTCGACTTTTATGTGACTAGTCCTTTACTGTGTTCACTTCTCCCCATCGCTTATCTTCCACGTTCTCATTTAACGAGAACATAAGGAGTAGGGATTGGAACACAAGTGCCAGTCACAAAGGGAGAGGGCAAAATCATCTCCTTCAGGGCTGAGGCAGCAGCTCCCAGTGGGCTCAGAGGGGCTTCCTCCTCCCCATCCTGTGCGAGAGGCCATGGGTCCAAACGCAAGGCCCACTCTAGGCAGGCAGACGTGAGCCGTACAGGCGCATTGACTCACCCATTCAGTAAGTCTTTTCTGAGCACCCGCTCTCTGCCAGGCACTGTTCTCAGCACTGCTGATGAAGCAGTAACCAAAAAGGCAAAGAGAAAAAGCCCTCATCTCATGGAGTTTACTTTCATTGAATTTCACTCATGTCTGTGGAGCGGCGAACACTGCTCGAGGCGCTGGGGATGCAGCTGGGAACCGAGCCAAGTTTGCACACTCAGGGAGCACACGTCCTAGTGGCCATGGAGAGAGGGACATTTCTGGGAATCAGGAATCAATTTGTGCACAAGGAGGTGGTAGCAGAGAGAGGTCACATAACTTGTGTGAGGTGACACAGCTTGCTCAGGCAGTCAGAACTCAGGTGGGTAAATTGTTGCCCACCACACTGTAGATACCCACCACCCTTCTCTAACAGACTGTTTTCCTATTTAGTCTTCGGACTACTGCTCTAGAGTTCTCTCCAGCTTTTGTGTGATGGAGAAGTGCAAAATTGAAATCATTGCCTTGAAATGAGCTCTCTTCCATGTGACCGACCTGTCTCATAAAGTCCTTACGATGGGAGACTGTGACCCACATGCAGGGACAGGTCTTGATGACACATCAGCAACAAGCAGACTCTGCTAAAAACCTCAGCTCTGCCATGAACTGCCTTCTGAACAGGATGCGAGTTACTCAGCTGTGTTTCCTTTTGTGGAAAATGGTGGAGTGGGAGTGTCATTTAATACTTCCTTCAAAATAAGGTTTAAATGAGAAAATACAGGTGGGGCACCTTGATCAGTATCTGACTGTGGATGCTTAGCCAACACTATCTTGTGATGAGGGCAAGTTATAGCACGTGGCTAGAGCGGACTTAGCGGTGATCATGTGTGTGCTGAGATATCAGGACATAGCTCTTCACCTCATGGTGACCAGGTGAGCAGATTTTCTGCTTGAACATTCCTTAGATGGGGGTGCAGCTCTACTCTGTGTGCTCTAAGTGAGTGAAATGGGAAGAGGGAGTTGTGTGGTGGATTGTCCTTTTTTTTTTTTTTTAACTTTTATTGGTGTCTAGTTGATTTACAATGTTGTGTTAGTTTCAGGTGTACAGCAAAGTGAATCAGTTATATATACATATATCTCTATATCTCCACTCTTTTTTAGATTCTTTTCCCATATAGGCCATTACAGAGTATTGAGTAGAGTTCCCTGTGCTATTCAGTAGGTTCTTATTAGTTATCTGTTTTACATATAGTAGAGTGTATATGTCCATCCCAATCTCCCAGTTTATCCCTCTCGCCTTTCCCTCTGGTAGCTGTAAGTTTGTTTTCTACATCTGTAACTCTGTCTCTCTTTTGTAGATAAGTTCATTTGTACCCTTTTTTTAGATTCCACATATGAGCGATATCATATGATGGATTCTCCTTATTTGAATATCTCCTGTGAGATATTATTGGGAAAACCAAGAAGTCTTTTATCCATGCAAAATTTCCTTTCCAAGATTTTTCGTTTTGGATACTGTGGCCCAATGTCTTTTTAGAACTGTTGAATATGGTTCCAATGTCTTATCAAGAGGCAGGTCCTTTAACCAGGGTGGCTGGGACCTGAGGTGTTGGGGATTTAGGCCAGCAATTAGGGAGGCTGTTCTGCAGGGGTGATTACTCAGCTGGATACACAACTCTTATCTTAGCCTCATTGTGGAATATCCATCCAAGGGCTTGGTCAGTGTTGCTGCCTAGAAGCTAGGTACCTGGGCATTTGCAAGACAGTTACACTCCATGCCCGGAGAGTGTACTTCCTAGCCCCAGGAAGTCACCTGTGCTTCTTTCATTTGACAGAGAGGCTCAGGCTTCTCTCTCTTTCTTTTAGAGACTGAATTTGCCAGTCCATATTCTCCTCCTGCCTACAGAAGAGAATGAGTTTCATCCTTAAAAGGCCAAAATAAGATCTCAAGCTGATATGATGCTCATTTTGTGTATTGTTATAATAATATTAGTATTTTCATATAAAGAAAAATTCTCCACCTTGCCTCCCCCAGTTCATCACAGAATTAAAGAATCCTAGTTTGAGCCGGAAAGAATCTCAGATTCCTCAGAATTCACCGAGATACAGCGGATTCTGCTCCCATCTGCTGTGGATACTTTGTTCCAGCTGGGTCCGATTAGCAGGTTAGGAGGAAGGACAAGCATTTACTAAGCATATCAACTGAGGAGTCTAATACAGTTGAAATAAGCTTATAAGTTGAAGGTATATTTAAGGAGTTTTCCCCCCTGAATTGAAATAGACTCTAAGTGTGAAATCTTAGGGACATAAAAGTATTCCAGAGAGAAAATTGAATCTTGTTCATATTGTTGAAAGATGACTTTGCCTCATTTTATTCAAGCAGTTGAGTAAATTAGGAAAATTATGTCCTGACCTCAGTTTGAAGTATAATGATTTAGAGCTTCTGCTTAGTTGATAGTTGCCACCAAATTTGGGGGCTGAGGGTGATATCTTTTATTTTACTCCATGACTTAATTTTTGACTGTTTGAGATCTTATGGGGATGGGGGGGTGGGGAGGGTGGGAGAGAGTGCACACTCTAGATGTAAAATCTCTATATTATAAAAGCATATTAAACATAGAGTTACCATATGACCTAGTGATGACACTCCTAGATATATACTCAAGAGAAATAAAAACATAGATCTCCTTAAACTTACACACAAATGCTCAAAGCAGCATTATTCATAACTGCCCCAAATGGAAACAATCCAAAAAGTCCATCAGCTGAGGAATGGATATACAAAATGTGATCTATCCGTACAACGGAGTAGTATTTGGCAATAAAAAGGAATGAGATACGGACACATTATAACACAAATGGACCTTGACAACATGCCTTGTGAAAGAAGCCAGTTACAAAAGACCACATATTGTATAATTCCATTTATGTGAAGTATCCACAATGGGATCCATTAAGACAGAAAGTAGATTAGTGGTTGCTTAGGGCTGGGGTGGGAGCGGTGGTGGTTGGGGAGAAATGGGTAGCAAGTACTAATGGGTATGGGGTTTCTTGTTGGGGTGATGAAAATGTTCTAAAACTGGTTGTGGTGATGATTGCACAGCTCTGAGTATATTAAAAATCATTGAATTGTACACTTTAAATAGATGAATAGTATGGTATTGAATTATACCTCAAAGCTGTTATATATATGTATACATACATACATATATATACATGTATATACATGCATATATGTATATATGTATATACATACATATATATACAAATACAAATATACAAATACAAATATATATGTGTATATGTGTGAAGGGAATATACTAAACCATTAATGGTAGATTTATGGATTTTTTTCCTCAGTCCCTTTCAAGTTTTCTTAATTACTTTTGTGACTCAAAAAAGTGTCACGAATGATTTGAATTAAAAAAAAAACCACTACGTATTTCAAAAAAGATGTCTTAATTTTTTTCTGAAAGAATTCAGAGTAGAAATGTAAAAATTATATTGTGAAAGAGCACGTTTTGAGTTGCTTGAGGTCTTCTCTCGCCTTGGCATCCTCTCCCTGACTGCTGATCCTGGGGGCCCGGTTGAGCTTGTTAATTTATATGGAACGTTGGGACTCATGGACTAACAGGGCTCATGTTGATATTTCTATGGATAAGTGCCTCATTGTTTCTCCCAGTCCATATTTATACTGGGAATGCCAACAGCTATCAGTTGGCATTAGTAAAGGTGGGATTAGTACTCCCACCTTTAGGGAAAAAAAAATGGGAGTAATTGAGATACTGAAACAAAAGATCAGAGTGTTATAATAGCCTGTGAATTGAGAGCGGTAGATGGTTTTTCAAATTGTTTCCCTTTGCCATTTTAATTCTCTAGCAGTTGTGAATCAGACATGCGCACTAGGGTAAAATATTAAGGTGACTCGTGAAGTGAAGTTCTTAGTGAAACTCCAGTGCGTAACTAGAGAGGAAAGGGTGACTTTTGGGCTTGCAGAGCTGGAGGGGTGGGAGGAAGCCAGGGGAAAAACGTTCATCTGTCTCATCCAGCTGGCAGTTCAGAAGCTGTGATGAAATAGCACCGGTATTGGAGTATTTGAATTAGTAATTTAATAAAGTAAACATCTTTCCCTTTCTTGTCCCTAATGATCTATTACATCTCATCAGTTATTTTGGGCCGTCAGATCCACATCGAGGAGAGAAACATTTATTCAGCATCTGTAATATGCTAGGCACCCTGCTCGGCCCTGGAGATACAGGTGTTGGACTTAAACTGATTTGGACCCAGCCTTCCCAGAGCTGATAGTCTATTGGGAGAAGGGGATTCATTCAAAGGCTGTGAACTACCCCTATAGTCCCTTTGGGCATTTGTGGGGCAGACAGAGCAAGCTGACCCGTGTTTTCCTTTGTGCTTTTGATGCTGCCCTGCATGTCTAACCCAGTTGGGGACTTGATCGTGGAGAGCTGAACCTGAGGGTCGGGGTGAAACAGCCGTAGTTGTCTGGCTGGCCCTGATCGAGATCCTCTGTGCCTCCTTCCTGGGGGAGGAGTCAGATGACACAGAAAATTGTAGCTGAAGGAGAATACTGAGCACCCTGTATTTTCCATGTAAGCTTTCTCTTTGCTTAAGTCCAGCCTCCATGGTCCCATTTCTCAAAAGGAGACGGTATGGCTTGTGCACAGAGTTGAGCTCTATTAGGCTAATCTGTTTCCTAACAAGACACTGGTATTGGTCTTATGCTGTTTGCTAGTGCAGTGTCCCTGGTGAACATGAATATTAGAGATTATTTCTTGATCCATTATAGTATGGCAGTAAAAAACATGTTTATGATGTCTGGCAAATCTGATTTAGGAGGTGGAGATCCTTACTTCTGGGTAGGCCTTGAAAGGGAGATTAATAGGCCTTTAAAACAGAATAGCTTGGGGTTACTGATATCATTATCTGCTGAAGGTTGCTATAGCAATGAGTGGTTTGATTGCACTGTGCAGTTGGTGGTGCAGTGGGTGAGTGTAAAAGGATCCTTGTCATTTAGCAGAAACTCTCCTGGAGCAATTTAATTAAACTCTGGTGGAAGGAGTGCCAAATTCTTTAAAAGCTCTAAGATATAGTTCTGTATCATCCTAGATTAATTAAAGATACATGATTATCCTGTCACAAATTTTTTTAAAATTTATTTTAAAAATTCTTTTGGCTGCATTGGGTCTTCGTTGCTGTGCGCAGGCTTTCTCCAGTTGCGGTGAGCGGGGGCTACTCTTCGTTGCGGTGCACAGGCTGCTCACTGTGATGGCTTCTCTTGTTTCGGAGCACGGGCTCTAGGCGCACGGGCTTCAGTAGTTGTGGCTCATGGGCTCAGTAGTTGTGGCGCATGGGCTTAGTTGCTCCGCGGCATGTGGTATCTTCCCGGACCAGGGCTCGAACCCGTGTCCCCTACATTGGCAGGCGGATTCTTAACCACTGCGCCACCAGGGAAGTCCCACAAATATTTTTAATGATTTTGAGATAGTTTTATAACCTTGAACGTTGTTTTAAAAATGATTATATGTTTTATAAAGACGTCTATTTTAACATAGTTTGCAGTATTTGTTTGAATATTGAACAAGATTGCATTAGACTGTAAGGAAAATGTAGGCTGGCAGTGTATGAAGACTAGCCTTTTGAGAGGGGTAGGGAGCTGGAATCTGAACATACCACTGGGGTGGACTCTGAACATACTACTGGGTGAACACATCCTTTGTTGTTACAGGTGGATTACCTGACGATAGAGCCTTCTTCATCAGCAGTCTTGAATAAAATGTGTATTATTCTTCTGCATCAGTGTTGTAGGTACAGAATTCTTTAGAAATGCAGAATTGTTATCATTTAAAAGCACATGGTCTGAAATGTCTCTAAAGGAATATCCAGTGATGGGCAGTAAAAATGTGTGTGACTCTCTTGCTGTCTATGCAGATGGGTCTGTTGAAACTTTAGTTCTAGTTACCCTCTTTCACCCAATTTTTAGGATTTGGGTATACGTATTTTAAAACAGAAGACCTGCTGTGCTCCCGTATGGTAAACACTATAGTAGGTGCTTCACATCAGTTTTCTGCATCTGTGCAGTAGAACGAAAACTTTCTCTTAACATAGTGTTTTGGACTTCGGTGCTTAAACAGCAGGCTCTTGAAGGGTGAAGGTGTCTCATTTTGACATTCCCATCGCAGACCCTGTTGTTCTGCAGATGGTACTCTGCTGCCACCTGGAGGCCTTATGTGGGGTGTGCATGTAAAGGTAGGTGGGGATGCTGAGGAGCACAGGCTGCCCAGGCTGGGTGTCAGCTACAGCCTTGTCCTTACTCCCTGTAGAGGTCTGTTGACATGACCACATGAAATTGAGGCTATTACCCTTTCATTTTTCATCATAGAAGCTAATATGCATTATGAATTCAAGAGCAATATACTGTTGTGGAGGGCAGATATCTTACTAACTTGCTTGATGTAAAGCAAATTCAAAGTTATTGTTATGCAGATTTAAAACAAAACATCATGACTTTGTGTTTGTTGACTTCTCTGCTCCATCCTTACCTTGTTAAGATTCATCATGGAAAGCCACCTAGACGAAAACCTTATACTTTTTCTAAGCAGAAACATGGATGGAACCTGGCATTGTTGCCAGGCAGTAAGAAGAGCTTGAATAAATCCACTTGGAGGTTTGAGGCCTCACGTGACTTAAATTAATAGGAGTGGCAGGGGCTTCCCTGGTGGCTCAGTGGTTGGGGGTCTGCCTGCCGATGCAGGGGATGCGGGTTTGTGCCCCGGTCCAGGAGGATCCCCCGTGCCGCGGAGCGGCTGGGCCTGCGAGCCATGGCCGCTGGGCCTGCGCACCCGGAGCCTGTGCTCCGCGACGGGAGAGGCCATGGCAGTGAGAGGCCCGCGTACCGCAAAAAAAAAAAAATAAATAAAAATAGGAGTGGCAAAGTGTAGGAGGGAATGCCTAGTTAATGGACCTGATGGGGAAACAAAGGGGCTCCCCAGAACTGGCATCCAGCAGGGCCTCGGGGGGCAGGGAAGCTGAGGGGTCGAGAGGAGGGCCTGGGCCCACAGTGTTGTATATTAATACAAATTCAGGGTGAAGATTTCCGTCCAGCTGCCCTTGTTAGGAGTGCCCAACACTTCTGTTTTCCTTAGGCCCAAACCTACTTTTGGTGGTTATTTCAATAACGGTGGCTCTGTTTATGGGCAACTGAGTATTTGGGAAGAAAACCAATCAATCAAGACACAGAGAAAAGCACACCTTAAGTGGACCTTCTGTTCATCCCAGAACATCACGACCACTGATGCTTCCAGGAAAGCCTCTATTCAGAGCGAGGGCCCCCGTGTGCATGGGGCTGGTTAGTGCAGAGCCTGGCACTGTCTGAGGTCCCAGCCCAAGGGCTGTGCTGATGTTCTTGACATTGAACAATGGGCATGGGAAAACCAAACCTCATCTAGAATGAATTAGGCTCTTTTGAAACATGAAATCGGTGGCACTTGAGGAAGGAGACGTGGGATTTCCTCAGGTGGGTACGAGTCACGTCCTTAGAATCTGTGCTGTTTTGAAGAGGCTTCGGTCAGTGCACAGCCTTCCTTCTGAATCAGGGGCATTTGTTTATTTAACCATCATTGTCTTCCTCAGGATTTCCTGTGAGAGCTCCTGGGCTTGTTTACATCTTGGTCCACACAAATAATACCAGAGCGTGGGCTGTCAGGTTATCAGATACTCTGCTCTTCGGAGAGTTGATTTTTAAGAAGCCTAATCTAAAACCTAGCTCCACACAGACGGCTGTGAGCAACTCATTTGCATTTGTCATCTAGTTTCTTTTTTTTTTTCCTTTTTATTCTTCTTCCTTTTTTTTTTTTTTAAATGGAAATTCCTATCAGCAGATCCTGATAAGGATTATTCCTTTTGCAGAGATTAAGAATTCGGTGTCCAGCAGATCATCGCCTGGGAAGGAGAATGGAAAGGTAATGATTCCCTGCCCATTTTCATCTTTGTGCTTCTCTCCAGAGTTGACGTAGAAGTGAAGACCTAGCAGTAATAAACATAGGATAAAAAACCCAAAGCAAAAAAAACCCCTCAGGGATATGTCCCAGGGCACATTCAGAATAACTTGAAATTGCTTCCTTTATCGAATTTTAGATCTCTACTCTTAATGAGCAAACTAGCTGTCTTTCTGGGTCGTAGTTGTATATGCAAGATGACTGTATACCTTTTCCAAAAATTTGTACTTGAAGGTGGTATCTACAGATGTTTGCCAACAATGCCATTGCAAGAATGAACTTGGGAGATATTCTCTGAATATAAAATAACCTATGGATAGCTTTTAGGCGTGCTTCAGCTCGGGACAGATTCTTCCCTTATTTCTAGCCCTTAATATTACGTACAAGACTAGTTTTCTGTTTATGTGTGGTGACACATGTAACATGTCTTTACTGATGTTTTCTTAGGTTGTTTTTTTCATTTACAAAAATAAACATTACTGTTATCAAGTAAATAACTTGTAAAAAAGCCACCTGACTTTATCTTTTCCAGCGTGTGAAAAGCCCGGTGGTTCAACTGAATGAACATGAAGACCAGGACAGTCTATATTTGGGTATGTTCCAAAATATTGCTTCCCCCAGCATGCATATAGGGGTATCACAGACCCAGGTATGCAGGTGACAAGAAGAAAATCTATTTAGTAATAAAATCTTCCTTCCTGGGAGCCTTGTCTATTTCGTGAAACCCACACATTTAAATTTTTTTTGCAGCATCAGTTATAATACTATGACTTCAGGCATTCAGTCTCCATTTACAATCTAAAAAACAAAACAAAACAAATCAAAACAAAGAAAGCAATCCAAGCTTTTCTAGACAGTTTTACTCTGAGTCAGATGTTGGCTCGGGGCTTGTCATATGTTACCTTGTTATTCCTATGAGGTAGGCACTACCAGCTTCCGTTTCAGGTGATGCGACTGAGCCCACTGGTAGAGGGTAAATGGGGCCGTTGAGACTCATAACTTCATCCTGCCTGGCCTCAGAATCCCCAAGTTTACCGCTATCCTATTTTGATACCCGGTGGAGGGGGGCCCTTGGAGCTGAGACTGTGTGATCTTATTCCCTGGCCTCAGGAAAAGACCAGACGCTTATCCTGGGGCATGGATCTGATGTGGGTGTCCCTTCAAAGGAGCCAGGAGCTCCCTTGGCAAGGGGAAGGTATTTCTCCCCTTGGCCCTGGGAATTCTTGTCTGCTCACGAGCATTGTAATTCACCACTCCCCAAGGGGCACCTCCCTAAATCTCGTCCTCGGGCATTTTCTGATTCTTCAGGGCTAATCAGGGCTCCAGACTTACCTTTGAGTTAGAGCCTGATGAAGCTCTTGGGGGTTTGAGGACATGCACAGGCTGGGCTATCAGCAGATGCCTCATCCGGGGACTTGGATGGTCTGGGGCTGATATGTGGGAAGCAGGTAATCCAGAAATTGCCCAGTTGGTTTCTTGAGGCTCAGTGAAGCTGAAGTAGGTCACACACCTGGAAGGTGCCTGGGCAGAGCAGTCTTAGGAGCTGCAGGGGCGTGGTGGTGGCTACGGCAGTGACCAAGTGATGTGAAATCAGGGAAAAGCAAGACAGGTCCCTGGGTGAACTTAATAGCGAAGGTGGGTGGCCTGCGGAGCCTGGCGGTGCAGGGGGCTCCCTGGGGAGCGCAGGCATACAACAAAGCAGTTACAAGAATAAAGCAGGGTGAGGAGGAAGCACCCTCAGCATCGGTTGGCTGTGCTGCTTGTAGTTGGGCCACAAGCCAGAGGTGGTTTCTGCCTCTCCTTGTGTGAGGTACTACTGAAATTGGAATAGAAACTAGATCATACCAGGCTTTGTGCACACCTTTAATATTTCTGCTATATAAGGTAAGAGTAATGATTTACTTCCAGAAGAGGGGAAGAGGAAGGAGAAATGAAAGCAAACGTGCCCACGTGGATGAGTGTCGCGGGCTGTTGAAGCCCAGAGCTTGACTGCTGCTCACGCATGCAGGATGTCTCATCTCCAGATTGCATCATGCTCCCAGGAATGTTCGCTTTGAAGAATGTTTACCGAGACAAGTTGCTGGTGGGGGAGGAGTGTTGGCTGTTAAAAGTATTAAATAGCAGGATTATTTTCATGTTAGGCTTCAAAAATTCACTCCGTTCTCAAACTGGTATCCTTGCTGGGTAAGAAGGCACATGTTATGGAAATTGTAGTAGCCTGACCTAATCGGGGTGTTTTGTCAGTAATGTCGTGTCTGAGGAGGGATGTGATAAAGAATTTGAGAGAGACGAGCGTGTATGACATTAATCTGGTGATTTATGAGAAGGTCTATGAATGGTTATCCCTTGTGCGAACATTGGCTTTGTTGTTCATTTAAACTTGGTGGATTAGAAAAGGTCACCTGATTTTATGCAAAGAACATAATAGAATCAGGTGGTAAGCTGGTATCTGGAACCGGAAATGGCTTTTCCCCATGGCCGCTTCTAAACCGTTCTACTTTATATGTGCTTATATTCTGCTTGGTCTCTAAGGAAGTGCTGATAAACGTGGCATTGAGGTATATGTCTTGGCTGATTTGTATTATTCAAAATGTGACGTGAGTTTAGTGCGATCTCATAAAGGACATCAGCACCGTTCCAGTGGATCTTTCTGTGATGACGGGCATGTTCTGTATCCACGCTATTCAGATATAGCCAGGTAGCCACATATGTCTATATAGCATGTGATGTTTGACCAGTGTGACTGAGGAACTGCCTTTGAACTTTATTGCACTGGACAGGGAAGCACCAGAGTAAGCTCCCTTTGTATTACTGTCGTTGGCCCATCAGCATCAGGAACCAGCTCACCATTAGTTTATACACTGAAAATGACTACTGATGGGAAGAATAAAGTCTCCAGTGGGTAACAGCTGGTAACCTCATCCAAGCTGGTGCCCGCGAACCACGACAGTAGTGAGTAGTGAAAGTAAGATTACATTTATGGTGAGTCCAGAAGTGAGGGCCCCGCTCTCTGTGGATAACTGTGAGGGCTTGGCCTTTTGCTCAAAGGGGAGAGTATGAGTTGAGCGCTGGGGTCCGATTCTGTTGCTGCCACAGTGAAGAGTGAGACTCCTCAGCGTGCAGCGCCTTCACATTCTGGTCAGGTAGGGTGCGGGGAGAGGGCAAATCATTTGGAGGAAAGGGTAGAAGAGAAGGTAAATGAAATGGGTCAATATGGGAATTAAAAGGAAGGAAGGGTCCATTTGGCTCAAGGATATGGGGCTAAATATGATTAAGGAATAGAAGTGCAACAGTGGGCAGCTGTGAATGTTGTACCAGGGAGAAGGGATGCGGACATCTAGCGGGAAACGTGGACAACCTCTGGGAAATACCGTGGAGAGGGTGAGCTTTGGCTGCCCCGTTGGAATACCAGCTGCAAACAAAGATGCATAAGCCATCGCTGGATTGGCAAAGCTGGAAACGGCTTGGTTAGTTGTTGTCTTGCACACTCTTCTTTTGAAAGGTTGAATCTGGAAAAATAAAGCCATGTGCCTGATTAGAAATTCAGATTTCCAGTTAAAAGTTGAGTTTGTGCCTGAGGACTGTGAAACAAGAGTGCCAGTGTCTCAGGTGGGTTACTGAAGCCCCTGGCAGGTGACACTCCTGCGCTCTCAGCAAGTGATATTCAAGTGTGAGTGAGGTTGTATGGGACAGCCCAGATTTAGTGGCACTCATATTGAAACTGACTTTCCTGCAGTAATTTATCAGCCGCTGCCTGCACTGGACTGAAGATAACTTGAACTTTACCTGGCTAAAGCTGTATATTGTATGATCATTTGGATGGAAAAAATGAAGGATTGGTAAAACTGACATGTTATGACAAGAACTCTGAGCATGTTTAACTTCCCCCATGGGAGAAGGTGGTAGGGAGGTAGAGACCGTAGGGGCAGTGGTGGTGGAATTGGCTGGCATCCTCCTCCTGCCTGTGAAGTCTCGGTACCGTGAAGTGCTGGGCAGGAAGTGGTGCCGTATCTGCTGTTCGGCTGGCGGAGAGTGAGCTTGAGGCAAGTGCCGGAGGTTCTAAGCGTAATATTGTACTAAATAAGCCTTTTGGAAAAAGTAAATTAAATTTGTCTTTTGTAATTACAGAAGTAATAAATGCTCACGGTAGAAAAAATAGAAATTTTAGAATAAAAAAACAGCCCTATCGTTCTGCCACCCCCAAAGCAGCTACTATTAAATTTTGGTGTGTTTATGTGATCATAGTTGTGATCATGTAAACAATAGAGTTCTATGTCCTGCTTTATTCAGGTAACATTATATGCCATAAGTAAGCTTCATTTTAGAAGGTAGCTTAAAATGATGCTGTACATTTTTCTATGAAAAATGTGGATTACTTTTGTATGAAGAAGGGAAAATGTCATAGATTCTTTCCACAAGTGTTTATCGACCAGGAAAACAAAACAAAACCCTCCTTTTTATAACATGTATTGTTGATTTTACAGAGTGGCCCAATTGTCAGTACATGCTGAGGCTCGAATCCCAGTTCTTGGTTAATGCCCTGGGTCACTTCCTTGCTGTTACTCTTCATTACTTATATGTAATATGAGAAAACCTCTTAGACTGGGAAGGTGGGCACTAGGGAGACAGATGAACCAAAGCTGGATGTGAAAGGAAACCTGACTTGAAACCAGGAAAATCTCATCCAGACGAGTCGGGAAGAGAAGGAAGCAGAAACAGAAACAAACAGTAGGAAGTGAGGTGTTTCAGGGTACTCAACCCAGCTGACACAGACAAGACAGAGAGAAACAGAGACCCCGCATAGGAAGCTTAGGAAAACATCACCAAAGGGAAACTGGAAGGAAATGATTGGGAGATCCAAAGAACAGTCCCTCAGAACAGAATGTTAGGGGCAGCAGGAACTCTTTATCCAAGATCTGCTTTTGTGGGTGTGTCTGGAAGAGTCCAGGCCCATGGATTTAGGTGGTGAGCTGGGTGGAGACGGTGCAGTCAACAGTGCTAGTCTGGCAAACCACCAATAAGTAGGACTAATTAGGTTAGTCTTTTCTTCTTATACTAACTTAAAGTTTGGAAATGGAATTGATGCTACTAAGCTATAAAACCTTATAATACAGCAATTTTAAGTTGCTTGGAAACATCTTGAAACTTTATTTGCAGAAGCAAGGTCCAAAATGTGGAATCTTAAGATCTAGGACCCATGTCACTGGAAGCTGGCCCTCTTTTGGCTGTTATTATTTAGTAACTCATGTGTATCTATGTTGAGATCTCAGAACTGTTGCATGAAACATGAAAGAAAAGAATAAAGGAACAAAAGGGAGGGGGGTAACCTTAGCAGAGCTCTTAACCTTCTGAAAAGTAAATCTTCAAGCCTAATTTCTGGCAGGTCTCTCTTTATGCCCCGGGCTACAAAAGTTTTGGGTAGATTTTCTTCTTTTTTCTTTTCTCTTCTGTTTTTGGGGTCATCTTTCCACCACAAACCAAAGCTTACCAGTGTTTCGGTTTTGAAATAAAGGGGCTGGGCCTGGAGAAATATCCCAAGAAGATCACTCGGAATGCACAGTTATTTGTAAAAATTCCGATTCAGATTTTATTCCTTTCATTCACTTCAATGAAAATTTCTTATTGCAGTTGTTGAGGTTTTAAAAATTGGTTTTGGTAGAAGAAATTGCCAACTTACTGGAATTCTGCTGAGTGGCATAAGCTGAATTTGGTTCTCTTATCACGAGTGTTCTGCCTTTTCTATTTGTGGTTTCATTCTCTGGATAAAATTATCCTCGTGGAATGCGAATAAAGCATTTTTCTTTAAATTAGACAATTGGAATATTTATTGACAGACTTTTATCCCGTAAGTTAAAAAAGAACTTTGGGGTTTTCAGGTTAATATAATACTACAGACAAGGAAATGTGAAGGAACTAAAGTCTTATTGTAGGTGTAACGTCTTCATGTTATCGTCTTTTCTTATAATTTAACATAGTTTTTTTATGTTTTTTTTTTTTTTTTTTTTTTTTAAACAAGTCCCAAGGCTAGGAAGCTGTCTGGTCTAATGATAGATCTAATATTCTGCCTAGTTTTTGCTCACAAATATGTGTTTAAAAACAAAAAGCAAAATGAAAGTGAGTTAAGATTAAGAGTTGCTAATTAATCTAAGTACTCTGTTATCTGAAGTCTGCCTGCCCATTGGAATTACCTTGGAGCTTTAACAAACAATCCTGAAGCCCTGGTCCCACCCCCAGAGAAGTCTGACCTAATTGGCCTGAAGTGCAGCCTGTGTTGCCGGAGTTCTAAAAGCTTCCCAGGTGGTTCTCAGGTACAGCCAAGGTTGAGAACCATGACATAGCTCCTTAAGGGAGCCCTGCTCTGCTGAAATCACTCTGACTTACTGGGTTTTCAGTGTTTTTGGAATCGAAGAATTGTGGTTCTACTTTTATCTCAGTTGGTTACAAAAGCAATTAATGGAAGCCCATTTGTATTAGGTTTGCAGACTTTTAATGATGATCACCGTCAATATCATGGTAGATCCGTGGGAAAGGTAAAAAACAAAAAAATTCATTGAAAGTTTCCTAAATACTTGAACCTAAATGAGATGATTAAACCTTTAAATATTATTTTTAAACATTAAGAAGGAATCAAGTGATTGTAGTTTGCTGTCACATTCATTTATTGGACTTAAGAGGTGCAGAGTTTGGGGTGAAGGGAGTGGATGGTTGTTTACACCAATGTCATAGGGCATTACAAGGAGGCCTGACGTTTGACAGTAGTACCAACCTAGCTGTAGTGTATTCTAAATCACCTTTTTCTTTCATGTCACAAACCAGCTTAATTTCTGAAATGTAATCTAGGAGGGGGGAAAAAATGGCAGTTCTTTCTCTGAACTCTAAATTTTTCATTCTCCAAAATAGGATCCTCAACTCCAAATAAGCCAGCTTAGTGAATAATTCCATAGCTTCTGTCCCTAAAGATTCTGTTTTGATTAAATCAAATAATTATAAATTTCAAACAAGTATAAAATCTTAAGGAAACTACAACTACCTTATAAAACATGAAACAAATGAAAAATATGAAATATATCCTGGAAATAGTATTTGTAAATGCTTTTTGTGGAAAGTTAAATTTCCACTTAAGGATTTTGTCCCCTTTTCTTTTGTTGAAACACTTCGGAATACCTGTGTGTGCAGACGGTTAATGAAAGAATTGCCCGCACAGAGGAATCCTTAGGTTTCGGGCTTGATTGCAGTGTCAGTGTGTTTATGTGAGTTTAGGCTTGCTGAGTATCCAGTGGTTAATCCCTTGGAAGGGACTTTAGGGCAATTAAGATTCTGGTTAGCTTTCATTGCCAGGCAGTACGAGCTCTATCAATTTATTGGGACAATTTGCTGTAACTTTTAGAGTGCCTAATTTGGAAGACATTTTTATGAAACATGGCCTCTTACTTCAGTCATGGGCAAGAAATCCAACAGAACTTATTCAATATGAGATTCTTCTGAAGAATACGTGTAAAGCATAGGAAAGAAGTGATGCAATCATATGCCAAATAGGAGAGCCAGGGGTAAATAGTCTTTTGTTTCTTCATAACATTTAAAATAACAAACAAAAAACAGAATAAAGAGTGAAGTTAAAGGTGTCTAGAATTTTGAAGCAAACTTTGAGTAAAGCGAGCTGGGCTTCATCCAGATCCTTGAGATTTATCTACCATTAGGTTTCTGCTGATCTAACTGAAGGAGACTTACCTACCCGCCAAGTGTCCAGTGGGGGCTCCTCATTAGGGTTAACCCTTAGGAACATATTAACCTCAAGGTGACACTGTTTGTTTCTGAGAAATTACAATTATTTTTAGCGTATAATCTTTTAATGTCTAATTAGTTCCCTCAGAGCTACGTGGGAACTTCACTTCAGAACTTAAGCAAAGGGAAATGGAGGTTTATGCATTACTTGAATTCTATGTGTGTGAATAAGCAATGCACACTTTCATTGAGCATGAATTCCACAAATATTTAATGAACATAGAGTCTGTACATTTTGTCCCCATCCTTTAAGACATTTTTGCACTTTATTTTGTAGAACAGTTTTAGATTTACGGAAAAGTTGCAAAGATGGTACAGAGTTCCCATACACCCAGCCCCCTAGACTCCCCTGGTTTCCCTTATTATTAACATCATGTATTATTATGGTATATGTGTTAAAATTAATGAACCAGTTTTGATACATTATTATTGACTGAAGTCCATCCTTTATTTAGATTTCCTTAGTTTTTATCTAGTTTCCTCCTTCTGTCCCAGGATACCATATTACATTCAGCTGTGTTTCCTTAGGCTCCCCTTGGCTGTGAGAGTTTCTCAGACTTATTTTTGATGATCTTGACATTTTTGAGGAATACTGGTCATGTATTCCATAGAATATCCCTTAATTGGTAATTTTGGGGCGTTTTCTCTATCATTAAACTGAGGTTATGGGTTTGGGGAGGAAGACCACAGAGGTTAAGTGCCATTTCCATCACATTATATCAATAGCATATAATATCAACATGACTTGTCAGTGTTGATGATGACCTTGATTACCTGGTAGAGCTAGGTAATCACTGTAAAGTTACTCTTCCGCACTCCTCTTCCCGTATCGTGTTCTTTGGAAGGAAGTCATGATGTGCAGCCCATGCTTTAGGAATGAGGAGTTATCTGTATGCTTCCCTGTGGGCAAAGTATCTACATAAACTATTTGGAATTCTTCTCCATGGGAGATTTTTATCCCTCTCACTTATTTATTCAGTCATTTATGTCAGTATAAATTCATGGATATTTATTTTACACTTTGAGTAGTAATCTAGTACTACTTTATTCAGAGTGTTCTAGCTTTGGTGATGAGGGACTCTTTCAGTTGGCTTCTGTGTCCTTTCTATGTATTCCTGTCATTGTGGGGTTTTATCTTAGGGTGGTGAATATTCTTTGTGATACTGTAATGGTAGATACATGACACTGCATTTGTCAAAGCCCGTAGAACTTTATGGCACAGAGAGGAAACTTCAATTGTGTGCAAATAAAAAATTAAGAGGTTGGAGGATCCTGTGCTGGAATGCAAAATGTAGCAAAACAACCTAATTGTACTAAAAACTTTGGAAACAACCTCACTGTAGAGCATGGGAGCAGGGTGCAGACCTCAGTAACTTTGGAAATGAGTAGAGTCTGTAAGAATAAAAACAAAAGAAACTGTACATAAGCATGTCTTCTAGGTGAGAAAGTTGTTTCCCATAGGGGTACAGGTTAACATTTCTGATGCCACTATTAATATATACTGGAAATAAGTAAGTCAACGGATGATGGAGAGTAGGTGTCAGGTTTTTCACTATTGGAGTGGGAGTTTACAGAGAAGCAAGGGAGGAGGCCAGAATGATCCATGTGCTAATGAATGAGAGATGTGGACATCACTATGTCCTCATGATTAGTTAAAATAGATACACATGGTTGCGTAGGGAAATATTTGTATATACCTAGGTTAGGACACAGATATTTCATTGCTGTGTCAGTTGAGAGGGCCTAGAAGCAACAATACTCCAGTAGCATATACATGAGCCCACCCTTTAAAAAAAAACCCAAACAAACAGGATTATCCATCACATTTTGTGTGAATTTCAGCTTCAGAACTGTAGGCTTGATAACACTTATATTAAAACGATTTAAATTCTTTGCTCTTTTAACTTATTTACACGTGAATGACCGTGAGAGTCTATAGAACAATAGGTTGAACTTTGATGTTAGAATTGATTTAAAAAAAAAGTTTGTGAATAAGTCCATATCATGTAAGAAACTTTTTCTGAAGGTTTGGGAAAATTAAAATTGGAACATTATCAGAAAAAACTTCAAATGTAATCATAGATGTTGCTTCCCTAGGTGGCTCAGCTCTTCCTACTGTGAAGAATTTTTTTTCTCCTCAGGCTGTAACAAGATACTTTCCTCCCCCTCCATCCTTTCTCTGTCCAGACTTATGGCCCATAACCTTGCTTCTTCCACCTCCAGGGACCCTTACATTTACTATCCACAGCTGCCTCTTCAGGATAAATTCAAAATTCTTCATAGTGTATCATTCAGAAAAACTTAGTGAATTTGTCCTAATTCTTTCCTTTCAGGTTATGCCCAGGAACTTCAGGGCTTAAGAGAAAAAGAGGTCCACCAAGGATCTTTATTTCCTCAAGAGAATCAGCTAAGTAGGACCTGTATCTGTAGCAATATTAAATGCTGGTGGAAGCTTTGACAACATAACTCTTTAATATGTTACTTTGGTCAGAAAATCTATTATTTTCCTATCCTGAAGTGTTTTTGAGAATTTTTTTCTCTTTTTGTATTACATGTGGGTATATCATAATACAGGTAATTTCATTTGTTGGACTTCTAGGTTGTGTCTGGGTTTTTTCCCCCGTTAGATAGTAGGATGACCTAAGGGGGCATATCAGAACTTTCGGAGGGGCATGCAGAGTTTTTGTTCAAATAAATCAAGGTAATTAAGGTAGATAAGAAGTAAAAAATATTCTTATTTTTAAAGTAAGGTGGTATTATGAATGGTGGCACCCTGGGTTTCTAATTTATGACCACCATTGTACCATGCTCCTACTTCATGTCTATTTTATGTGAATTCAACTTTATAGGCTCTATTAAAAAAATACAACAGGGAGGGGAGATAGGGAGAAAAATAATAATTTGAACCTCAGGTGGTTCTACACTCAGTGAATGTAACGGCCCTGAGTGAGCATGAGGCTGGACGTGAACGTGCGCTTCCCTCCCTGGGGCTCACAGTGAGTGCATCTTACATGTGGATGTGAGCTGTGCTTTTAAGACCTTTGTTTTCTGTAAAACATGGCCTCTCAGTGAAAGCCAACCATTTCTTTTTTTTTTTTTTTTTTTTTTTTG
>NW_006784922.1:345917-353754 GCF_000442215.2 Lipotes vexillifer | reverse complement strand
CTCTCACTGTTGTGGCCTCTCCCGTTGCGGAGCACAGGCTCCGGACGCACAGGCTCAGCGGCCATGGCTCACGGGCCCAGCCACTCCGCGGCATGTGGGATCTTCCCAGACCAGGGCACGAACCCATGTCCCCTGCATTGGCAGGCGGACTCTCAGCCACTGCGCTACCAGGGAAGCCCAAGCCAACCATTTCTTCTGGTGCCCGACAGAGGTAACAATGTTCTCCAGCAAAGAACTGTTTCTGTTGAACTTAGAGTGATGACATGGTGCCTTCTAAGAGGTTTTTGAGGAAGACTTTGATCATCTCTGACTTTCACCTAATGCTAGAACTTGAACTACATGAAATTGTCACTGTTTAGGCTGAAATTATCCAGGATAGGCTTGTCCTTGCATCATGGGTCCTGCTGCCTTTTGTCTGTATATATATTTTTTAATTATTTTTTTCCCCAAGAATGGTGTTTAACAGTGTTAAAAACTGTAGTCTCTGGCGGTCAAACAATGGAGCAGAAAAGCAAAACAAATCCTCCTCTTTCTGTCTCAGTATGATTTCCTTGGAACTTCTTTTCATTTTGCCGTGTCTCTGTTTTGAAAATCAAGCTATTACTCTTGAGATAAAGATAAGAATCTTTCAGTGTCTATCATATAGGAGAGAAATATAATTAAAGGGAAACTTTATTTACAGTTAACATTTAAACTAAAACTTAGTGAAAACGTATGTTCTTTACTGTTATAATCTCATTTGATCCTTACAACTCTTTGAAGTATAGATATCCCATTTTATAGGAAACAACTGAGGATTAGAAGGTATGAGTGACTTGGTTAGGACCACTAAGTAAGTAAGTGACAGAGTCCAGATATATAGATCTTCCTTGACTTATGATGGGGTCATGCCCCAATAAAACCATCATAAGTTGAAAATATCTTAAGTGAAAAATGCGTTTAAGAAATCTAACCTGCTGAGCGTCCTAGCTTAGTCTAGCGTATTTTAAATGCTCAGAACACATACATTAGCCTACAATTGGGCATCATCATCTAACACAAAGCATATTTTATAATAAAGTGTTGAATATCTCGTAGTTTATTGAATACGGTAATGAAACTGAAAAACAGAATGATTGTATGGGTACAGAATGGCTGTAAGCATATAGGGTGTTTACCCTCATGATCGTGTGGCTGACTGGGATCTGTACTCGCTGCCACTGCTCAGCGTCATGACAGAGTGTCATAGGGCATATCGCCAGTCTGGGAAAAGATCAAAATTCCAAATTCCAAGTCCAGTTTCTACTGAATGCGTGTTGCTTCTGCACCATCGGTAAAGTCGAAAAATCCTAAGTTGAACCGTCATAAGCCGGCGACCATCTATATATGTCCCCAAAATCCCGTAGTTTTTCTTTTCAGCTTGAGGCTCCTTAGAAATATGAATGTAAAACACAGTTTTTGTTCTCAAGGAATTTTGGATCCCATTGGAGGATAAGAAAACTGTACAAATACTGTAATTTAAATTGAAATATAAATACTCTTCTAGGGAGGTTCAGTTTTATCATTGTTGAGAGGTAGGTGACAGCATGTGTCCTGGATAATTGAGACTTTATGGAGGTTATTTTCTAAGTAAAGGATTTTCTAATTAGAGCAGGCACAGTAAGGCTGATGAAATCATTTACATTCTTATGTTGTCATGGTTGTATGATATCTGGTGAGAAAGTGGCCTTGGGGATGTATCATTGAATTCTGCCAACTGCAATTGGAATCAGTCAGAGAAAGCAAAGAAGTTAAGCCGTTGAATATGAATGAGATGTAAATAACATCTTGAATTAATTTAAATGCAATCACATTGACCCAATGCCGGGACAAACTCAATTACTGTAGAAAACAAGGAAGATAAATGACCCATATTCAGGAGAAATTCTTTGGTAAGAAAATGAGTTGGCCTAAAAAAACACTGTCAACACAATATTTGATACTCCACTTTTTATGTTAACTATGCACACTGCTGGTCAGTAAACTCAATTTATTCTTTAAACAATGTCGATAAATAATAAAGCAAATGAGATTGGAAAGTCTCTTGTTGGGTTTCTCATGTGTACTGGTTGGGTAATTCTGGTAGTTTTGTTGCCAGAATAATTTCTATATCAACCATCAGTTGATATGGAATTGGTCAACAAGGACTGTGCTTTGGGGATAATTAGATTGAGATGCACCTACCTGGCATCTCAACTCAAGAACTGCATTTTACAAAGTTCTTTCATATCTCTGCATTGTCCTGAAGGTCTTCTGACCTGTCTCTGATGCTTAAGAGAGAAGCAGCCCACTCCAGTAGTTTGTTGACCTGGGATTCATCCCAGGTTTAGTGGCTCTAAAACTTTAGTGGCTCTAAAACTTTACTTTGCATGATAATGAGAAAGATAACAGTATTTCCTGACCCAGTACCTTCGTTTCCAAATGGTGCTTGTCTACACTTGTGGAGGTTCCCTTTCTAGGGTCTCTGGACATCTCTCAGGCAGCCAAGAGTTCTGTGCACACACCCCAAGTATTGTATGGAGCCTTAGAGAACAAAGGGTTTTCTCCACCCAATAGTATTGCTCTTTGCAAACGTAGACACTGTTATGATGAATAAAATGCAAATATATATTTAAACACTTTACCAGAGTTCGCATAGCATTTTTTTTTTTTTGGTCAAGATACACGCTTCAATTAGCAGATATTTACTAAAAATATTACAGCTGTCATATAAAGATTCTTCGTCTACGGGTTAGGACTTAACTGTGTAAATCATTCATTTGTTTAGCAGCTGCCTACAGTGTTCTAAGTCCTAAAACTGAGAATGAATGGAAACCCATTCACAAGATTTTATTTATTTTCTTATAGAAAGTTGTGTATGGACTAAAACTCTCTTATCTGATAGCAGAGTCGAGAGTAATTTTTCCTTACAGTTGCTCCAGCTGAGTAAGAAAAATATGTACTTATTCTTCAAATAAAAGGTCACAAAGTAGAGAATGTATTTTTTGTTCTAATTTAGTTGTGATGCTTGTCATTACATGGCTTATAGCTGATCTACTTGTATGCTATATTTACATAGCAACCCATATGAACACAGAGGTGACGTATGTAATTCTGATTTCCTTCGCATCTATCTGTACCCCTCACCCAACCCCAGCCCAGTCAGACAGGATTAGCTATCAGGGAGCAGGTTATGCATCTGTTTTCTCACACAGCATGGCACGAGAGTGCCAACAATTTTTGAAATAATTGAATTAAAGAGATGAATGTTAATTAAGACACATATTGTCATGTTCCAGATCTGCAGAGTTGAAAGGATCCTCGTACTTTTTCCACTGTCCTTTAGTTTATTTGGCCGTCAGATGCCCTCAAACCAAAATACAATACTTCTGTGAAAAGGAATGCTTAAAAGAGACTCCCGTATGAGACTTGGGATATACTTTTTTCCTGCTGCAGACCTTGGCTGCCGTGTTTGAGCTTATTTGGGGCCCATGTATCTGTGCGCCTGCCGGTGGGGGTTTAGAGAAGTAAGTTTGAGCAGTGTCAGCGATTTATGGGGAGGCAGTAATGGGCTTCTACTGAATGCTAATTACCGATGAGCTGTTCAGGGAGGCTGTGTAAGAACTGTTGGTTTGTGGTAAATTAGTTGCTAGCTCCACTGAGATGGACGGCAAGTTTAGATCAGAGCCCCAAAGGCGCCCAGCTCCTTGTGACTGATGGCCAAACTTGGTGACAATTTGAGCTAAAACGCCCCAATTGTGCTCAACAGTGAAGTAGATGACTTTACATGAATTTAATAAGTACAATTCTGGATAAAAGTTAAAGCTTCCAACCCCTTTTGGATTAAAAGGATGGGGAGACTGGATTGTTAAATGAATTATCAGAGTTGTTTTGGCTCTTAGATCTGAAAAGCTGCCAAAGCTGCCAATGGTATGAAAGAATAGATTGCTCTGGAAAAATCCCTGCCCTGAGTATGACGGCCTTTATTTGTCTGTGTACTGGAGCTTTCTGGCTGTCCACACACATAAACCTCAACCTTTATCTCATGCTGCACAGGGTGGCTTTTCTGAGAAATGATCCTCTCGCTCCCGACCAAAACTGGCGTCTGCATTGGGAGGGTTTTCTTGAGTCTCAGGCGGCTCTCTTTCAATTTGCAGTTACCTTTCTTCTTCATTTCCATTTCCAGCAATGAGAAGAGAGTTAATGATTCATTTGCTCCCAGTGACCTTTTGAATAACTGGACTGCGGTGTACCAGTACCACTCTGAGCTGCTGTGCTTGCCTCCTTTTACTTTCCCAGTTTGGCTTGCATATTTATAGCCTCCTTCTTGGTCTACATGCCTGAACGCCTGAAGGAAGCAAAACATTTATTGCCTCTCCCTCCCGGTGTTCGGTGTTCCGCAGCTTTCACCCAGCCCCATTCCTTCCTTTTACATCACACGGGAGACTCGCCTCCTGGCTGGGGATGTCCGAGTTCTTCCTGAGTCTCTGCTGTTGAATCTGTTGATTTCATCAAGACAAAAAGATGGATTCTGACTCGGACTCACCTTTTAACTACTCGTGGCCTTCCTTCCCCAAAATGAAGATTCGACGGAGGGCGTCCAAACAAGGTAGATCACGCGATCTTTTACTACCCCCAGAGCCAAGCCGGGCATCTTCCTATTCTTACCTTTCTTTTCCTTGTTGCTTTGCGAGACTCTTTCTGATAAGTGCGTGTTTATACATGTCTTTATAAAACTCTTATAATATAAATATTTTATAGATAGACTTCTAAGGTAAACCTACTCATCCTTCTTGTGTTCCTTTCACTTTAAATCTTCCTTTGTGCTGTATTGTGCATGCGCTATTCCTTTAAAAAAAAAGGGGGGGAGTTTAGTACAAGGTAAATGTTTTGGATTCATTTGCTCAGTTACCTTGGTGTTACCTTGACAATAAAGTGTCTTGTTGATTTAAATGTGTCTGGTCTTTGTGGGGTGTGCAGAGAACTATGCGTGCGCTTAGTACCGGGTGTCCGCTGCATTTGTGTTTTAGTTTTCAAGCGTGTGCTAATTAAAAAAAATTTTTTATACCTAACAAAATTCTTTCTTTTCTACTCTACTTTCTTGATTTTGTAGATGCTCTAAGGAAGGGGTTTTAAGAAAGTAATTTCAATAAGAAAGCCTATATTTCTAGGGGATGCGATCCCATATTAAAAAGTTTATTAACGGTAATTACCAAGTATGCAAAATGCTTTACTGCCAAAGGCAGAAGAGCTATTTATTTGCAGCGTGATGATAATGGAGTGGCTTCACGCTGCTTACTCCCCCTCACCTGCAACCCACTCTTGTGGTGCAGGTCTTGGAAACCAAGGGACAAGTTGGTGTTAGGGAACAGCGGAGGTGGCCTGAGTGTCCAGTGCACCATCCCCAGCGGATGGTGATTGTTGCCTTCTGAGGTTTATCAAAACTAGAAAGGTAGTGAGTAGCCCTTTCTTGTGTTGTAGAGGGACTTCATGTGGTTATGTTTTTAGTTCAAACAGAAACATTTTTGTGAGCTTATAAGCAGAAGAGGTGTTTCTGAAAGTGGGCCGCCTCTGTAGCTTTGTCCTGGGGGAGCAGAATTCTCTCTTGAGAACAGAATGACCAACCATATCACCCTGTGCTTTACCTGGAGAAAAATGGAAGCTGGCGGTTGTCACCGTACCTGTTTCATTTCGAGGCTTCTTTTTCCTCCTAAAATAAAATGGAGGTGTGTGTGTGTGTGTGCGCGTGTACGCGTGCGTGTGTGTTTGCTCTTGGCCTGGGATCAAGGCTGATCCCAGGAATACAGTGGGTTGACTCTCTAGGAATAGTAGAAAGCCTCAACCTGAACAAATCTCCCACGCTGTTCATTGCCATTCTTGAAATTCTATCACTGGGGACTTAAAACATTTGTACAACATTCTATTTTCCTTATATTCTATTTTAAAATGTAATTGCTTCTTCTTTGGGGGTAAAGGGCCATGATATAAATGCATCTTACCATTAATTGTTTCGGGGGGAGGGGAGTATCTATAGGGTGCACAAATGTGTGCATGTGAAAGCAAGCTCAGACTCAAATGGAAGATGGAGTAAAATGTTAACAATAGGTAAATCTGTGTAAAGAGGATGTATTGGTGTTCGTTGTGCTATTCTTATTCTTTCAACTTTTCTGGAAGTTTGAAATTGTTTCCAAATAATTTTTTAAAAACTTTTAAGTGACTTCTGAGAGGGGAGATACACAAAGTCCTTAATTCCTTAGAGTGGATATTATTAGTTCTTGTACATGGAGAAATTCTTGAGGGCAGGTAGCAGTTCTGTAAGACTACTAAATCTTTGTGCTAATTCTCATCCAGTTAAATTTGGGGAATAGTCTGCTTTATATAGTTTTGTGTTTATATTGCCTGGCTAGCGGACTGGATGCCTATGTTGTAGGGAGGCCTCGTTAGGTAGCCTAACAGCCTGGAGAGATGTGGGATTAACGATTAGGAGGCCAGTGGAGAACCTTGAGAGTCCAGTGGAGCTGTAGGGAATGCGTTAATCACATTCTCCTTTGAAATCCAAAGCTGGAGCACAGCCAGTTTGAACTACAGCAGAAAGTCATAACATAGCCATGTATAAATTAAACTCAATTCAAGTGAAAGCAGGTACCTGGGATTTGAAAATGATTAACTATTTGCCACTAATAAACAAAGGACAAGTGAAACTAAGATTGGTAGCAGAGAGCTGGGGATGGTCAGACTGTGTCCCATGCTTCCTTTGTCTGTTAAGTGATGACGACCTAGGTGTGAAGGGTGGGTTTAGTCACACTGTAATGTCAGCTGGACGGAATCCCAGAACCACAGACATTACAGCCAAAAGGGCCTTAGAAATGACCGGGCCCAACCACCTCATTTTATAGGTGAGTATGATGGGGCCCAAAGAAGTGAAGTGATGGAGAATCATTTGAGTGTTCAGCGAGCATGTCCAGAGTGCCAGGTGCTTCCTAGAGGGTGGGACGAAATAGTGAACCAGATGGATACTGTCCCTGCTTACAGGGATCTTAAGCATTTGGAATGGATCCTACCTCTCCCAGGATACAGATGCTCCACCTTCATATAGTAGAAGAAACACCAAGGAACCTGATTTTTTTTCAGTTCCGTGGTTAGGTTGTGAAAAACTGTGGTCTCTTGTCCCTTATTCTGTCAGTCTTTAAAACTAAGGTGGCTTGAGTTTCTTCCTTAGTCTTGCCTTCCTTCTAATCATCACCGCCATCATTCTCAGGATGTGGGTTCTGGTCTCCTGGGAAATTGTGAAGGGGTGTTGAGGGCTTGGGATTTCTGGCTTATTAGCAAACCTTTCATATTTGGTCAGAAATATTTTTTATTCTCTCTTCTTTTTTGTGTCCTGATCCTCCTTGTTAGTATTCTCTTTCTTTTAACATCCCCTCCTGCCTTATTATCACTGTTCTTTGATAGACACACGTACACATTACTGGTTTGTTTCGTGAGGTGAAAATTTAGAGGGTTTGGTAATAAGAGGAAAATTGGATTAGCAGAAACCCATCCATACTTATATGTTAACTAAAAACCACATCTACTACTTATCATGCCCTCAGAAGGAAAGAGAAAAGGATCTAACTTAGAAGCAACGCCTTTGGAAATGACTGGTCTCTAGAGGGGAATGTGATGTAAGCAGAGGGTGAAAGCAGTTAAAACCAAACTGCCCAAAATGTATTCTTGGGATCTCAAAGTTGCCCTTTGTCATATTGTGAGCAGCCCAGGACAGGCTGTACTGGAAACTGAGTGGTTAATGATTGGCGTGGGCCAGAATCCACGGCTGTCCACTTCAAGGACTCCAGGAATG
>NW_006784922.1:338438-345873 GCF_000442215.2 Lipotes vexillifer | reverse complement strand
AGGAATGCCTGGATTTTTGTTTTGTTGATTTCAGTAGGAGAGTCAACGAAGAAATTTAATATTTACTAAAGAAAAATTTTAAAATATAGGGATTGGACTTCACCTAAGTTTCCCATAATTGTTGTCTTTAAAATGCATTTTTAGTGTGAGTCATCAGGTCCCAGAAAGTGTTGAGCTCTTCATCTCTTTGTGCCTTTCATCCACTTATGCCGTGTGTCTCATTCTCTCCTACTCCAGCTCATATCCATCACATGCCTCTGTAATGACACAAATGTAAAAGTCTGCTTTTTTTTTTTGCTGGTGCAAGAGGCGATGCCTATTTGAAAACTTAACAACCCTGAAGAGCTTAGATAGGACCAAACTTTCTGTAGTCATAGTCAGAATAACTAGTATGTATGTACTACTTTATTAATCATAATAACCATTGTTTACTAAGCTGTGGTAGGTACTTTATACTTATAACATTTGATTCTCAAAATAACTCAAGATACTATCCCTGTTTTACAGTTGAGGAAACTGAGGCTTAAAGGGTTTTAAAGTTATGTCCAAGTCCATACCAAGAAATACAGGGAACAGTAAGCATGGTAAAATAAGGTGAATGGCATTCATTCGTTGTACACAAGGTGGTTTTCACATGTGTTATCTTATAAAAGACCTGTATGTCAGGTGTCATCTTCATTTATTAGTTTGGGGCTCTGAGGCTCAGAGAAATGAGTTGCCCAAGATGAGGGCCAATAAATGCAGAGCCAGACCTGCAACAGGACATAGTCCTTGACTTTAAAGGTTTTGTTCTTCCCAGTGTCTTTCACCACCTCTTAGTAGAGGTAAGGGATGGTGAATTCAATGGGTAGCTGTCTTTTTTTTTTTTTTTTGTGGTACACGGGCCTCTCACTGCTGTGGCCTCTCCCGTTGCGGAGCACAGGCTCCAGACGTGCAGGCCCAGCGGCCATGGCTCACGGGCCCAGCCCCTCCGCGGCATGTGGGATCTTCCCGGACCGGGGCACGAACCCGCGTCCCCTGCATCGGCAGGCGGACACTCAACCACTGCGCCACCAGGGAAGCCCTGGGTAGCTGTCTTATATTCAAAAGGTGCCACTGTATCTCACCATCGTAGCTTCTCCCTGTCCTGTGCATCCTCGGCTAGGAATAGAGGTGGCAGTGGACACTGGGGAAGTAAAATGTTAGTGTTATTCCTATGTCTTGTTACCTCCACACACATATGTATGTATCTAGTACTGACACACATCGTTGGCTTGTGAGGGAAGAGATGAATGGATGACTGGAGCATTGGATAGTCGGGTGAGGGGCAGAAGAGGCAAGATGAACTGAGAAAAGGATGGTATGGGAGAGCTTCCAGTGTATCCTGGAAGCTTCCCAGGTTTGTCCCAGACAGAGAAAGATAAAGTCCGAGAGAGTGAGCGTGCTGGGAATGGAGATAAGAATCATAAGACCACTGTCTTGGTCTACCTCATGAGCTCATTTAGTGTTTGGAGAGCAGGTACCCAATCTGAAAAATAATCCCTGACCTGGTACGTATTAAAGGTATGATCACATTTCAGAAGGTTTAATGATAATTTTTAGAAATGAGTTACTTTTGTCTCATGGACTTACTTGTTTTCTTCCTGTTTCCTGCCCTCCCTCCCTCCCTTCCTTTCTTTCAAGAAGTTTTATTAAATACATACACAGTTTCATGTACATGTATGTATCCCATCTAGAAATTCCCCAAAGGATGCCTGAATACCATAGGAGGAATAAGTCACTACAGAAATCCTTCTTAAGGAAGAGAAACATTTTCCTAAAGGTGGCATAACTACTAAGGTTTCGTTGGCTCACAATGAAGACAGATAACCTCACGTGGAGCAGTTTCAATTTCAGACTCTGCCAGGAGGCCTACCTTTGTCAGCCTGGGAGAGGAGGCCCATTACAAGCCTGTTGCCAAACCACATAGCTACATATTTGAAACTGATTTTTTCCCTTTATTTTGAGTTAGTTCAAATTCTTAGGCAAGGTGCATTTCTGCATTAATTCCTGTCAGTGGAAAGGAGGCACTATTCTAATTTATCACCCCATGTTCAAGAGATTCCTGCCTACCACTCCGGTTTTGGGGAAGGACCAATGGTTGTTTATTCAGATATATTAATTAAGGCAGAATGTGATAAGTCCAATAGGGGAGCTCAGGACAAATTACTGTCAAAGTTCAAGGTGAAGAGACCAGTTCATGTTGAGGGCATCATGAAAGGGATGTCATTTCAATAGCCTGCGGTGAACTGGTGGGGTTTTAATAGACTGTCCTTCCAAGCAAATGGGCAGAGTCAGGCATACATAGAGTGTTTCAAGGTGATGGACGATAGCCCGGGCTTGTGCGCTGTTGATTCATGGGGCATATGGAAACGTAGAGAGGGGCCGAATGTTAACTTGGTCTGGAGAGTTGGTTCTGTCTGCCTCATTCTCTTGCCCTTCACTGAACAGCACACACATTCTTTAGTGGGCGGCCCCTCCACTGCTCTGGCCATGGGTCCAAATGATGCTGCCACCTTCTCATATGACCTTGCCTTCCTGGATGTAGTGGGGTGGGCATCCCACCCAGGTGGCCCGATCACAACACTCCTCCTGCCTGGCCACAGCTGTTGTCCCAGGGTGGGCACACGATGTCAACTTGGTAAATCAGTGTGTTTCCTTGGTATTCTTCAAACTGGAATTTGGAGGGAGATGTCTTCCTTCTTGGGTAGCAGTGCTGGAAGGGTGGGAATGGAAGCCGTTAGCTGGGAGAAAGCAGTCTGTAGTAGGAGGAAATACTTCGCACATGTAAAGAGAAGCAGTCTTGTGGTAGGGTCCTGCTGGATTCCAGGCCCTCGTTCTAGTCCTTGGGGGCCTGTTGCTGCCAAGATGCCCCCCTCTCAAGGCTTGGATATCAAATTCCGTCAGTTTTGGGGTTGCCCTCACATGGCTTCAGTAAATCTTTCCCCTCCCCCTTTTACTTTTTGTTTAGCAAATTCAGGTGACTATTTCTCCCCCTTCCAGCTAGAAATCTCTAACTTGCCCTTTAAGATGCAGCTTGAGGATCCTTTTTCTGGAAGCCTCCCGTGAATTCCCTTGAGTTCATCATTCTCTCCTTTGCGCCACTCTGGCTCATGTATATTTTTATAACAGCCCTCACATTACTGTATCACAACTATTATTTAGTGTCCCTCACCCCTAAGACACTGAATTCCTTGAAGGTGGAGCCTAGCTGACCTGTTTTCACATCTCCAATAGCTGGATCACAGAAAGCAGGTAGTAAATAGTGAAAGTGTATTATGCACAGTTTTACTACACTACACTCAGATGCTTTTTATTTTGCCTTTATTTCTCTATTTTGCTTTTATTTCTCTATTTTTTTTTTTTTTTTTTTTTTTTTTTTGCGGTACGCGGGCCTCTCACCACTGTGGCCTCTCCCGTTGCGGAGCGCTCTGGACGCACAGGCCCAGTGGCCATGGCTCACGGGCCCAGCCGCCCCGCAGCGTGTGGGATCTTCCCAGACCGGGGCACGAACCCATGTCCCCTGCATCGGCAGGCGGACTCTCAACCACTGCGCCACCAGGGAAGCCCTATTTCTCTATTTTATCTATAATAGATCTGATCTTTCTTACGAAGTCCTACCCTCTAGACAGTGGGGACAGGAAAGGGTATATTTTAGTCTAACGTAGAAAACTTGGTCCGATGCCATAATGAAAATAGTCATTTTTGGTAACTGCTCAGTCTTTTTAAGTAAAATATCTACTCTCTCAGATTTCTTCCTCCTCCTCTTCCTCCTTTCTTGCCAGGCTGGCATTGAATGTGATTTCCTGGTGAGGGTGGGGGGTAAGTTGGTGGTAGTATGGAGGGGGCCCCAGGGTCCTCCTGGTCTCTGCTGCAGATCTGCTGACCTGAGCTCTTCCCTGAGGCACCATTGTTTTATTGAGTGTTCTGGCATCTGTGACCACAGCCCTGCAGCTGGATCCTCTCTCCGGTGTTGGTCGGGACCCAGGACTCTCCTTCACTGAGTTGGCCTCACCTTGGCTCTTACACTACAGAGACCTTGGAATCTCTGCCTCTGGCTGACACGCTTCCCTAAGAACATCTGGTATGGGGCCCTTTCCTCTGCACCATGGTGGGCCTGTGGTCGGCCATGAGGACTCATCTCAGTCACTTCCTGTTCTTCTCAGAGGCCTGTGTGATATTGAGGATCCATTCTCACCTCTCAGGCAACTGGGAGTAGCCCAGGAATGCTGGCCCTGGCCCTGCTGCTTGCCCTTGCTCTCTCACCGAGGGTGCTTGGTGGTGGTTGTCCTTGTGATGGTGTGGGGCAGCCTGCAAGGTGACCTCCTTCAGAGCCCCAAATGGAAGGGAGAAAAGCCAGGCCACCCCCAGAGTAGCCCCCGACCTATCTCACACTGTTCCCTGTGGGCAGAGAAACCACGGGTCTTGTGCCTTTGGTCCCTGCCAATGGAAAGCCCTGGTTATGAATTGTAACAAATCTCCTATCCAGCTCTCATTCATGCTAACCTGCCCAAAGTTGCTCAGGCTAATGAAACAGTATTCAGGAACCAATCAGAAGTTCCCGACGAGGAGAAAGCCAGAACAATTTGCAGGTGTGCTAGACAGTGCTTTCCACTATTCACGTGTTCACTAATTCAAAATGTTCTTTCACCCAAAATAAGTGAAAGGTATTTGAAAGCTGCGAACAGAGTAGATTTTAAAAGTTCTCATCACAAGAAAAAAAAATTGTAACTCTGTGTGGTGATGGATGTTAACCAGACTTACTGTGATCACCTTGCAGCATATACAAATATTGAATCATTATGTCGTACATCTGAAACTAATGTTATGTGTCAATTATACCTCAAAAAAAAAGAAAAAGAAAGAATTTACATTTCAGTGGAGAAGTCTCTATTTTGCTAGTGGAGCTCCTTGTCTGCAGTAGAACTCAGTTACTTTGGGGGATATTAAGGGCGGCAAAACACATGGCTCTAGGGCTAGGTGCAGGAGAATTGGAGCTCCTGGTGACTTTTGAAGTGGGCACAATCATATTTATGTGCCTGTGTCTTTCCGTAAGGTTATGCAGGATTCGAATTACTCATAGGGTTTCTTGTGATGATAGCATACAGAAGCATCTGCCTTATCAGTTTGCCCATGTTTTTTGTCTACCGTCACCTGAAGTGGTCTTGTTCACGTTCTGCCACTTTCTTTGAAGTCTTTCACTTCTGTCCTGGTGTTTGTATAACGTGTTAGTTTCTTTCCCCTCAGCTTGTCCGTTTTTTCCTTTCTGTAGACGAATTGGCTGCAGGCTTTGGAGAACTGCATCAAGAAGGAAAGGAATAGCTGATTAAATCGAATCACACCAAAGTCCAGATACACACCACACATGACTGAACATCTCCTTGATAGCTTGGGGGAAGCAAGGGCGGAAGAAAGTTTACATATTTGAGTCCTCCTTTTTCAAACATAAACATATGTCCTCTTGAAGGCTACTTTGTGCTACTATAATTAGGAATGAGGACCTGGAAAGGGTTGGGAGAAAATTGTAGCTGTTCTCTGAGCCTGTATTTTCTTTCCCTCTCTTCCTTCTCTTTGCCCACCTCCCTCGGTGCCTCCAGTGTATTATGAGGGAAAAGGCTTGTTTTCTTCTTCAATATTTTTGATAATTAGGTCTCTCAAAACAGCAGAAAGGACTTCTTTTAGGATCTGATTTCAGAGTGCCAAGTTGTAACTTCTTGTTTCGAAGGAGTTTTAAACTGGGGGCCTGAGGAAGAGAACTGGAGAAACAGCGCTCACACCCAGTACTTCTGGAGTCTGTTCACTTGGTCCTCAGCTGTTACTGTTGCGAACAGGACTGGTTGAGAGGCCTGATCTCATCCCAGGGCTTACTTTCCTTTTTTTTTTACAGGATCCTAGGAGGGTGAGTTGAGTTCTGAGGGTGAATTGGACATTTGGATCCATGTTCGAGCCACTGTAGTTTGGTAGACAAAGGTTCCCTGGGTTCTCCCAGACACATCTTGGTGTGAACTAAAGTCTTCTGAGTAACGTTAGCTTACACATGACCCACAGGAAATTCCTGAGCTGAGGCTAATCCTGGAATTTGGATGGATCCCCTTTGTAACTTAAAGTCCAACTTAGAAGAGTAAGGCCAAGAGATGTTCCAGGCCAAGACTAATATCAGGAAAATCCTAAGAGAATCGTACAGGAAGAATAGGCAAGAAGAGAAATGACAGTGTACCCTGACAACGTTCATTTTCATTTGTGAGGGCAGGTTTGTTCTTTCCTCTAGAGCACACTCAGACCATGGGGAGAAGGGACTATCTGTACATTTCAGAATTTGGCAAAGTGCTATTTGAATTTGGGAAATTGGGAGGTAGTGAGCTGCAGCGAGAAAGGATGTCTCTGTCAGCGCTGTGTTTGCGTTCTGCTTCTGTCAGTTAATAACCTCTGAGGGTGATCACCCTCCTTGGACCAGAACTTTCTTATCTACAAAATGAACATAATAATACCTCCTGTGGTTATGGAGAGTAAGGTTAGCAGATGGGCAAAAACAATACTAGGTACTCTTGGGTAAAACATTTCCAGCTAATATGTTTACATGTGTATTATCTGATATGGTTATTTACTGATAACCTATTTTGCATGAGCCCCTACAGCTGTTCTTTGACAATAGGAGGCAAGTTTTTAAACCATGACTTGTTTTTTTCCCCTTATTTTAGTTGTTAAAATGGTTGTTAGAAATGTAGAAATTACAGACAGTAAAGTGTTGAAAGTAAAAACCACCTGTGCTCCGTCGCCTAGAGATAGCAGTTAACATCTTAGTGTATCTTCCCAGTTTTTTCCTGGTTATCTTGCATATTGTTGTGTGGGTAACCCAGATGACGTCGTGTATTTTCTGTTGCATGCATGTTTTCTCAGCAAGGCTCACATTGTCATATTCTGGCAGTAGATCTCCAGGGGCAGATAGCACAGGCCCAGGAAGTGAACGAATACACCGAGGCACAAGTCACACTGTAACCGATTAATGAAACCTCCTAATGGGAAAATACCAGGCATTGCTCAAATACCATTTTCTTTGGCTCAAAATAGGATACTCAGTAACTCCCATTATGAAATAAAGTACTTTGAACTACCTAGCAGAGTACCTGCCTATCTAGATCTGCCATTTACTAGTAATGTGACCTTGGGAAGTTAATAAAATAGCACCAGAGTTTCCTAATCTGCAAAATGGAAATAACAAATAGTACAGCTTTTACTGGGTTGTTTTGGGAATCAAACGAGTTAGTATATAAAAATCAAACAGTGCCTGGCTCATAGGAAGTGCTATATTTGTGATAGCTATAATAGTAATATTAAGCAGTATAAGTACCCAATATGGTACAGGTGTCTGATAGATGCTTTACTCTTCAAGTACCTAATAGTTTGCTTCTACTCTTTC